>NC_040034.1:16964488-17098878 GCF_000972845.2 Larimichthys crocea | reverse complement strand
AAAATGATCCTCTTGGATATAACCTTTTACAAACAAACAGAAGCTTTTATAATGAATGTGGCGCTGAAAACCATGAGAACACAAGAAACCATGAACGTCCGTTCATGATTTCTTGTGTTCTCATGGACGATGACCAGACAGAAACCATGAACAAACAGTCAAGGAAACACAGGAACTAAATAGACAGGACTAATCAGGCACAGGTGGGAAAAAAAAGGGCAGGAAACAAGACAGGAAGTAGGAGACAAGACAGTGGAACTACAAAATAAAACAGGAAACACAGAAACAAACTCAAAACTGTAACTACAAAATAAAACAGGAAACACAAACAAACTCTATGACACTGTCATTGAACAGTCAATTCCCAACCCAGTGAACTGTCAATCTTCTTCTTCTTTGAGAAGAAGGTTGAACGTGTCATATTTAGAGGGCTTCATTTACAGAATACAGACTTGTTTTAACTAATCACCTGAAAATAAATCATTATGTTTTTGTTACCTTAGAATGAGCCTTTTATATCTACAAATGCTGAAGGTCCTCTTCAACAGAGTCTGTACAGTACAGTAGCCCAGCACAGACAAACCAAACACTGGCTCTAGAGGGGGGCTTCTGAAATAGTAGCACTCCAGTTAGACGTGTCCGGAACACGTCCAAAGTGAGGCGCCTGGGACAGAGTTACTGGCCCAGGCAAGAAAGTTCGAGTATCTCCCCCTCAGCTGACTCCTTTCAATGCAAGAGCAGTGGCTCTACCCTGAACTTCAGCCAGATGGTCGAGCTTCTGACCCTATCTCTAAGGCTGAGCCCGGCCACGCAGCGGAGAAAACTAATTTCAGCCGCTTGTATCTGCCACGTCATTCTTTCGGTCACTAAGTGTGGGGTTGGAACGTAGATGGACTGGAAAATCGAGAGCCTCGCCTTCTGGCTTAGCTCCCTCTTCCCCACCACGGTCCGGCACAACGTCCGCAGTGCTGCAGATGCCGCACCAAACCGCCGATCCATCTCACGCTCCATTTTCCCCCCACTTGTGAAAAAGGCCCCGAGATACTTGAACTCCCTCGCTTGGGGCAGTAAGTCGCTCCCATACCAGAGAGAGCATTCCACCGTTAATTACACAGACTTATTGTTGACAATCAATAACTTACGTCTGGTCCAACAACCTAAACTAATGAAGAGAAACACAACAAACAGAATTAGTAAAACATATCCACATTCCAGTCTGCAATGACAGAATTTCAAACAGATATTGGTTAATGTTGACAATCAGTCAGCTAATTGCTAGCATGTAAGCTGTGTCTAAATAAACATGTTAAAAATGACTGTTTGAGGTGTGCTTTTTGAATACAGACCCCGGCAACAGCCCACTTGTCACTCTCAAAATTTCTGCGGGAATTTTCTAGTACTGAATTTGCTGAGCAGTGTCAGTAATAATGTAGTTTCTAGTTTCTCCTTTCTCGCTTGGAAGGGAAGGGTGAAGCTCTAAACCTTCTAGATGCCACTTAATTCTACACATTGATCCTTTAAGTTTTGGCAATAATGGGAACGTAGTATATAACTTCTAATTGGAGAAACTGCACATCTGGCAACACTGCTCACTTTGCACTTATTTGTTTCACTGGTGCAGTGTCTTATGGTTTAATGCTCCCCCAACCACCCCACCCAACACACACTTGTGCAAATTTCACACCACTAGTGGGAATCTTAATTGGACTCTTGTCGCATACACTGTTTGAACAAACTAAACGCGTGGCTGATTTGCTCACATGAGCGTATCGAAAGGCAATTTGTTGCTGATCACACAAACAGTTGCTACTGCAGGTGTTAGTCGGGAATTTGATGGTTGTATATTTAATGTGTGTCTGTGTGCTGTGGTATTGTGTCATATGGTCTGTTTCTCCCACTGTTAAAATGTGTATACTGTTGTTATCATCTGGGTTTATGTATAATTGTTGAGTTTTATGTCTCTATATCACAAGTGCTGAAAATTCATTATATAAACAAAAAACATATTTTATCACAGGTCTCAGTAAACTAACAACTAGATGCTGTGTTGTGAAGTTCTAACATTGTGAGCTTGAGTTAAAGTAACCCCTTTAACAGTCTAACACCCCCACCACACACACATAAACACATGCTACCAACACCTCTTGTACTCTAATTTGCATATTGTTAGCAGTCAACAAAACAGATTTCAGGAAGTAAGCAGTATTTTGGCTGAAATTACAAAATAGTTATGGAAAGATGAAAAAATGGAAGAAAGAAACCGCATATTTTTTAAAAATGTGTCTTCTTAACATGTATGGCTTAAGGGTGGTGCTGTCTTAACACTACATGTAGTCACACTGTCAAAACAGCTACTAGTTAGACTTAAGGCTATTTAGCCATTTTGGATCATTTAAAGTCTTAAGTCATAATATCAGTATAATTAACACTATTTTGATATTTGGACACAGGAGTAGGGTTAGAAAAATGGGTGTTGCTGAAATGAGTTAAAACATATCTGACGGGCATTCTGTTTTTATCCAAGCACACACTTTAATCACTGAAATTAAACTGAATATGGGGCTGGATGAAGAACTGGAACAGCTTTTGGCACTGTGTAGTCCATGTCTTGTGTGCAACATTATTTTAGATTATGATTATATGTGAAATGGCCACTGAGTGTTTGAAAAGGCAAGCTTGTATTGGTTGCAATGCAGTGTTGTGATTTTGAAGAACTAAAACATTTAAAAGTGTCCAATCACAGTAGTAAAATCTATTAATTTGGGTTTCTGAGCTTCTGATCAACAGATGAACAGGATTGAAGTACTTGATATTGAGTGTGCGTTCAGTGCTATGCAATGAAAGTAGTGCTGTAAGCTAAGAGTTAGCATCTATTTTCCAGTGAACACGGCATGACCGGGGCCAAACACATCCCCCAAAACCACCAGTGGCTAGTTGGACAGTATTTAATACAGTAGCCTATCGAGATAATTTTCTGGACGGTTTAGCTTCTGGTCTCAGAGGCGGTGCTCAAAACCAGTCTGGTCTTGCTGCTGTGCCCGGTTCTGTTACCTGCACCAGATACAGTTAGCAGCAGTTAACTAACTGTTAACTAAACATAGAGGCATGTAGCAGAATCACTTATCAGGTGTATTAAACAGGAATTACTCCCTGGCAGCGTTATTAACGGGAAAAGGTTCCATTGGATAGAAATTAGTATATGCCTCAGAGTCATCAACAGAGTTAATCATTTACCAGGAAATGATGAACTCTAAAATACCATGTAGAATACCTGAAAATGCCTGACATCCTTTACAGTGCACTACAATGCCAAAATGTACACATATACAGCAGTGATTCTGTCTGTCTTCGGTTTAGTAATACATTTAGTGTGTTTCAGCTGTTGCGTTCACTTAAGTCCAAAATTAATATCTCAGCTGCCTATTATTTATCATTATCAGATTATTATACGTTTCTGTGGCTTTCTGAGTGTTTAAACAAGCTTTAAACAAGGAGGTAACGTACTGTGAATCACGGCTGAGTTGACAGAAGTGTTTTCACACACCAGTGAGAAATTCCACATGCTAAAAGCGACTGATTGGTGCAATGATAGTCCGTTCACTTAGAGAGATAAAGCACACTTTTGTCTAAAATATCATTGTATATATTGGATAGACATATAAATGATAGGTAAATGTAGGTTTCTCTTAAGTGGAACCTTCTAGCACAATCAATACAAAGAAAGATCACTGGCAAGTACCCCAAAGTATGTGGACATTTCTTATTGGTACAAAAGTAGATTGGATCATTCATTGTGGACGATATGCTGATTGCTGTCTTTTCTTTCTCTGTGTTCCTGCAGGGAGGTACATTTAGGCAATTCCAAGATTTCTTTCAAAATACATGAAATATGTCGGAAAATAGTTGCAGAAAATATGTGAAAAGACTTTGAACGATACATTACTGAAATGTGGAGTTAGAGATTACAACAGTTTTTTCACCAGTTTTCAAGAGTTTTCATTTATTCATGTAATTTTCCGAACTCATCTGACACGTTTTAGTGGCTTCAAAATTCCTAATTGTGGGTGTGGCTTCAGCACATTAAGTGGACACACCCCCACAGTCCTGGAGCTGAGAGTACTGCTAATTTTTACCCGACTTGTCAATATTTCAAATTTGGCTGGGTGGTTAATAATACTTTCTTCTTTGGTCTGACAAACTCAGAACACATTATTTTTTACTTTACACAGACTTTAGATTGCATTAAACAAATCCTAGACCTAGAAAAATAAGACCATAACAACACATCTGGATGTGTTTTGAATTGAAATTAAGCGGAGTAAGCTCAGGCCTCCATGTAAATGTGTGTGTGTGTGTGTTTGTGTGTGTGTGTGTGTGTATGTATCTGTGCCTCAGCGGGGCATCTGTTCCTACTGTCTCTAAAGTAACAGCAATGAAAAATGGAGCTTGTCATTCGCTGGCCTACTTTTCAGTCAGACATACACCCACCCACCCAAAGCCTTGTCAGCAAGAAAAGTAAATATCATGTGATCCCACAACGAGCACACACACACACACACTCACACAGACACACACACAGGTCTCCAGAGTGCGTTGATTGCATTAAGTGTTACCATGTGTGTATTCTTGCACTTATTTTAGAGATTTTACCTTTCTGCTATGTGTGTGGGCGTCTTGTCAACTTGAAGGTTGCATGCTGGAAGCTTGGCTTGCTGACTGGTGAAATTGTGTATGTTTGACAGATCGTGTGTGTGCATATACGAGCAGTGCATGCTTGCGAAAAATATGCAGGGTGGCCTGCCACTTCGCATGAAGTCTTTTCAATGAACATGGCTGCACTTGTCTACCTTGTATATGTGCGTACGCATCAAGTGTGTCCTCTTTCACCACTAAAGAGCTGCTGTGACAGTGGCACAGCATGTCAGTGTGTCTGTGTATTAATGTGCCTGCTGTCTTTCTCGTCACCAAAGAGCTATTAAAACCGTGATGATGAGTGTGTGAACGCATGCTGGCGTTGTAAATCCATGATGCATGTGTGCCGGGCGGTGTGTTTAAGTAGGTGTTTGTGTGTTTGTGTCTTGAGGAAAGGCGTTCATGAACTGAGTGGATGTGCACTAGAGAGTGGTGGTGTTACGACATATGTGTGTGCTCCGTGCAGATTAATGTGGTGAATGATCAGCACTTAATGATGGAAGTGTTTGTGTACAGGTGCATGTCTACTGCAGTTAACAGCTGGCTCTCACTAGCCTTTGGAAAGTTAACTTTATTAAACAGCAAAAGCTGTGTATGCAGGTGGTGCTGGGGCAAAGTACCCATCCATCACCGCAGAGAGTTGGGTTTAAATACATGTTGCAAAACCGCCAGTTTGGTTGGAGAGTTATCATCATACCTTGCACCAACAGTTTGTAAATACATAACTAAGTTTTAAGTAACTACTAATTTGATTCAGTAATTTACTAAATTAGATTGCACCATTAAAACTTAATGAAATGTCTTCAAACTTCTGTAAACCTGTTGCATCCAAACAAAAGCAACTTTCTAACCAGGAAGTCACTGAACCATAACCAAAAATGAAATATGTAGGTAAACCATTTAAGTTAACGGTTGGAAATATAGATTTAACTTTGTTGTATTTATATCTGCACACACAGAGAAGTGTGTTCCTACAGGTTACAAGGAGTAAGAAATATCTGATTATGCTAATGTGACTAATGCTGTTGTTCTTTAATTGACATTGTTTGCATAATTGTTTGTCTTAAGTCTATTGTGTTATTTTTGGTGAAATGTGATTTGAAAATATTTTGTTTGGATTCGTTTGGATTATTTAACATTCTTCTGATTTCTGGAAGAAACAAGTGCTCGGACAACAAAGTTACGAAGCAGTGTTTAGTTTGACGATGTGCTAAAGTTTAATAAAGCACACATGATTATATATAGTAAGGAACAAATAACTTTAAACTTGTGACAAGAAGGAAATAGGAGCAAAGATGTAGGTGTCAAGGTGCGATGAATGGATTGAAACCTCTTGTGCAGACATGAGTCAAGGTCAGATAAAATATTTGGGGGTGTGATGAGAATAAAATATAACAGTGAGTGAAATATTTCACAACAACTCCATAACTACTTTGTGTAGTGCTACTCATTTTAAGTTTTAAGCTTTCATCCATTATCTATAACCAGTCATGTTTTCCAGGTTCGCAGGGAGTGGAGTCAATTCCCAACTAATGTTGGGTAAAAGGAGGGGTACACATTGGATGAGTTGCCACTTCATCACAAAGTGGATAGGTAGAGACACATTTAATCAACAGAGCAATTTAAAGTCACCAATTAACAGTTTTAATTTAGTCATACATAAATCTCCGCTTGGTAAACATTTAGGTTATAACCAGAGAGCTAATGCACTGGCTGAAATGCCAAAACAGCGTTCATCAAGCTCCTTGATGGCAGATGAAAGGAAGTGACTGGTGATGCCATGGGTATGACAGACAAAATTTCTGTCTAAATTCTCTCTATGCCAGTCCCGGTTAGGGAGAGATTGGTCGGTATGTAATTGTTTCTCTCTGATATGTTTTAATACTGACAAGAATGTCTCACTGGACATGGTGAACCAGAGCAGTGTAGCAGCATTGCTTGCTTCGCTTCACAATTATATGTAAATGTTCTTGCATGAGGCTAAGGGAAGGAGTCCATATAGTGTACTGGAAAACTCTCATACTCCAAACTGGAGCAGGAGGCTCTATAGTTAGAGCAGCAGGCTAATGACCAGAAAGTTGTTTATGCCTTCATGGTCTGAAAGGAAAAATCAGCCCAAGAGGCCATATGGTCTGGGTAGCTCATTTAACTGAAATGCAGTGTTTAAAATGGATCTTTTTGTGCATATACTGTAGCTCTACATGTATCATGTAGTGTAATGCTTCTCAACTCTTTTTCAACTGTAGTTCTGTTCATTTGGTCTGCAGAAAGTCATGTCACAGACAGAAGATGAATGTTAATAGATATATCTTAAATCTGTACTAAAAACAAACGTGAAATATATAAAATCTTGTGGTTGTTGTGTGTTTTGCTTTTACATCACAAACAAGACTGTTTGAGTATCCTGCTAGGTAGCGGACCAAGACCCAACTTTTAAAATAGCCTTGATCCGATATGTTTGGTCTGCAGTTTGATTGACACCACCAAATGAGTCAAACCAAACAAATACAGCAGCGTTTGTTTAAACTAAATCAAACAGGTTAGCTGTGAAAGCACCTTTAAAGTGAAGTAATGTCTACTTATGACTTCATCACATGTTTATGGTCTTTCCATTCCACTAGCATGGCTGCAACAAGTATCAGCATCACCACAGTCGGCGGAGCTGATCACGCCCAGTCTAGACAATGATTATGATCCCACGAGAAGCACCACAATGCCACAGAAATAGCATAAAGAATCTGACTGACACCCTGTGCTGACTCCAGGTCATGAAAAACAAACAAAAGGGAAACAGTTTGATGACATGGCATACCTATGTCTTCACCGAAGCACATAAACCAAATAAAACTGAAAAAGTCTGACGTGCAAAATGCTCTGCTTCTAAAAAAGGTATGAAGCCTCAAGGAGAACCAATAGTGTCATGGTCACCACCTCACAGAGCCGTGCAAGGTTGAATTTATGTGATAGTGTAGAGACCTGATGTCTGAAATAAAAACTATGTTCACTATGTATTAAGAAAATCTGAAACAAAATCTGAGTCTCTGTTCTCCTAGGGTACCTGTAATGCTAAATTAATCAATAATAAGTTAGAAAAGAACTAGGACTCCTTCTGCTGTCTCTTTGGGAAAATCCTGTAGATTGTGCCAAGAATATTTGTAGACTCTAAAATCATTTTACCCCAAACGGAACTCAGATTAAACAAGCAATATGTTATCTTAATTTGTTTCTAAGCACTATTAGTTTGGACTGGGTTTTGGTGACAAATGCCTCATCATTTATATGTTTACATACATTTATAATTAGAAAATATCATGTCATAATTATTATTTAAAGCCAGCTACATCTTATTAGTGTGTAATTATGGTATTTACAATTTTTTTTTGTATTTTGCACTGGATTTAAAGCACACAATGGTGCTGTTGGGTGGTATGAATGTAAAATAATGGGGATATATGTTACAGTTGTTCAATATTTCACTGTTTTCAATGCTTTCCTCCTGTCTGGTCTCTCTCGCCTCTCTCTGCAACAAGAGCTATTCCCCATTCACCACAGCTCCTGTTTAACTTAAGTGAAACTGATCAGGCAGATACAGATAGCACTTCCCTTCCCTTTTTCTTCATCTTCCCCTTGTATTTTTTTTTTTTTACCACCCACTCACACTCTCTCCCTGATTCCTCATGCATCCTTCCTCTTTCTCTCTCTCTCTTTCCCTTTTCTGTCTCACGCATGGTATTCATATTCTCCACCAGCCCTGCCCTAACCCCATGTTCATCTAACTGAAAGTGATAGGGCAGAGCCGCATAGCGCGTGGGAACCGCCATGTTGTTCACCGAAATGATATATTCATCACAGCGCAGGCAATGGGAATACTGTGATGGGAGAGGAAGAGAGAGAGAGAGAGAAAGTCTAATTTGCTCAGTCAGTTTGTGTGATGGTGTGTGTGGGTGGACATATGTGTGAGTCCAACTGTGACACCTTCCATAAAAGCCCATTGCGTGCCAGAAAGAAGCAACAAAAACACTGCTGCTGATGTGTGCTGCCCTTTTCTCGCTCTCTGTCCATATTCTCCATGTCCTCTATTGGACTCCCTTGGCTTTTATGAGATGTCTGCTTAACTTGCTTTTTCTTCTACAGAACATACAGTAAACTATAGTTAGTAGCATGGGTGGACTGGGACCAAAAATCGGCCCTGGCATTTTGGACCAGAGCAGCCCACAACAACCCCCCCGAGGCGAACTTTTTTCTCGTGCGCCATAGATTCGCCGTGCGCCCTAGCCTAACCAGCCCCCCCCCCCGCTCCTGTGGCCCACATTGCCCATCGCTAAGCCCCAGAGTGTGTTTGGGGTGTGTGGTCTACTCGTTAAATATATATATATCGGGACTTGTCGGCCCAAATAGCACGTTGGCCCACCGGGCAAACGCACGGTATGCCAGATTGCCAGTCCGTGCCTGGTTAGTAGTAACATCATTCTGACATAAAAAAAAGTAGGGACAGCGTGTACCGCAAAATACATTTTATTAACTCAAATAAGATGCTCCAATCAGATACTTCCAATTAAGCATAGAAGTCGCTCCTGGGTTTAATGGGAATCACTGTTCTCCGACCATATACCATAGACCACTGGTTCTCAAATTGTAGTACGAGTACCACTCGTGGTACTTGACCTTCCTGTAGTGATACTTGGGGAAATCTCTGAAATGTTGAAATGTGATTTTTTTTTTTTATTATTATTAATTTAATCTGATGTTGAATGATAAGTCATTGTTTATGCTGCAATGTGAATATTGCATTACATCCAATACCATTTTTATTCTCTCCATCAGTCTCTTGCCTTCTCTCTTCCAATACCATTTTTATTCTCTCCATCAGTCTCTTGCCTTCTCTCTTGGCGGCTGTCTCATTGATAGCTCTTTTAAAATTTCCTGTCTTTGATGAGATCATAATTAAGTTTCCTAATTACTGCAATTAATCCAATTACCTATCCATGTTAATTATGTGGGAGCATTGCTTGTCATGTTTGTGTGTCATGTTAGTGTTGGTGATTGATTATATGAGGGTGTGTAGGAGGCCATGAGTGATACAGATTCATCTTTATCATAGATTAACTTTCTACCTTGAAAGTAAATTAAAAGACTCAAAAGAAACGCTTTAGGTGAAAGTGCATCACTATCTCTGCTGCTGTTGAATAACACCATGGTTTTATTCAGCAGTGGTTGCAGGAATCAGAAGTGGAATACAGTTCATATATGCTTTGCCATGAGTTCCATCCATTTCATTGTGTTAATCCGAGTTCGGGTCGCGGTGGCAGAAAGGGTGGCAAGGTGTTTCAGACATCTCTCCAGCAACCCATTTCAGCTCCTCCTGGGGGATCCCAAGGCATTCCCAGACCAGATGGGCTTCCAACAGGGTCTGGATCTGAAAATAGAGGTGAGACTTCCAGCAGCCTCTAAGTCTGGTTGAAGACTTGACTAAGAAAAGTGGTGACAGAGTTAGTCATTTCAGCAAAATGTCTATTTTATTTATTTATTTGTTTTTATGACAAGGCCCTCAAGTGGCCATTTCCTGTTCCAAACTGTTTTTTTTATGTCTGTATTTTTCATCCCAGAACCCCTAACCATGTGTTTATTAATGTCACCATGACATCATTTTAATTGACATTGTCAGAAGTGTCAAAGTCAGATCAGAAAACATTTCTTTCTCTAAAGGGCAGCCACAGACAATGTATCTTGTCATGTGTATGTGCTGTGAATGTGAACAGTGTGTCAGCATGTCACCTGTTTTTTATATTTCCTTCACAGCTTTCTTTCACACTGATTTGCTTTCTGGTTAAGTTGGTAAATATACTGTACTGTACATAAAGCATTTCTCTTAAGCTCTTTTATGACTTTGCTCTTGCCCACACACATACACTGGCATCCTTTGATGACCTTCTACATCAGGAAAAGTGCATCAGTGCACTGCCATAAATGCAGCCATTCATACTGGGAGTTAAACTGACCATACTATTATCATTCACCATTCACCGCTGTGAAGCAGAAAACAGGCTGGAAGCAATAATAGTAGAATTAAAGCATTTTTTTGTGTCAACTACATTGAGCTACTCTAGCATTACTGATACCTTTCACCATGATACTACTCTGAGGGTCTAAGGACAGTGTGCACAGACTGTGAAGCCCCTTGAGTCAGATTTGTGCTTTGTGATATTGGGCTAAAAAAAAAAAAAAAGACTTGACTGAAATGTGAAGGTTATAGATGTTTCCTGATTTGAGTTTGTCTTCACTGAAGCTACACTAGACACCTCAGTAATAATCTGTGCATGTGTGTGTGTCACATTGCTTCAGAGACACCTTGTTCCCAAAGTACTGTAGCAGGTCATAATGATTCTCTCTCTCTCTCTCTCTCTCTCTCTCTCTCTCTCTCTCTCGTAACTCCCTCCCTATTCCTCTTTCTGTGTCTCTCTGCTAAACTAGGACAAGGACATACATAGACAAAGTAGTGCTTATTAGTGTCCTGCCCTGGACTCACACCCACCACTACCACCACTACGCACCACACACACACACATGCAGTAACACAGTCTCTCGCCTGAAGGTGACTGTGGGAGATGAGAGGAACCAGTCATTTTGCTACAGTTACCTCCTGTTTTATCAGATAAGTACAGGCCATCCAGATGGCACAGTGGGCAAGGACACATGAGGCTTTTCTTCCAAGTACATAGTCACAATTTGAACATTGTCTAAAAAAGGTAGTGAACCGGTGTTGCCAACGCTGTGGGACAGAATCCAAAATGGGACAGAGTAGAGTAGGTGCTAGATTTTTTTTTAATGAGCTGCGAGGAGACCGACAGTTTGATGTGTGTAAGCCGGAGATTCCATCGAGATATGATAAGCTTTTGGGAACATCCAGATACCTTTTTTAAATGGCACCAGTTTCAAATCCCAGCTCAGACTGTGATTTACAGCATGAAGACTGGGCAAGCGTATTTATATGAGGTAGAGGTGGGTAGCAGCTTCAAGCTTTTTGGCAGTCCCTACTAAATAATTTGTATATAGATGTATTTATATATAGATTCGTATACAAGAGAAGAGAAGAGAACCTAATCCATTAATCATGATTAAAGGTTAAAACTGTTTTTAATAAAATATAAAATAAAGAGGACCAGGGAGGGAGGAACGGGCTGTGACTTAAACTGGTATAGCTCATTACTCACACATACTGTCCGATAAATAGTAGCTAGACAGTTGGACAACTTATAATGGTGATATGTGAATGAATATCAATCATTGTGAAGATGCAAGGAGATTCTGTATAGAAGTGAGTGTTTTGAAGGTTTGTTTTTGGCCCATGTTTAGTGTAGCAGGCCTCAGTGGAAGTTGATTTTTATTTAATTTATGTTTTTATTACTAATATTCTCCTAAAACTTCTATTGATGTCTGAGCATCAATACAAATAAGTCAGTAAATATAATTCAGGGCAGGAAATATAATTTATAAACTATCGAGTCTCCATCAAGGATAGTAAACAGTGCAACAACTTACAAATAATTTGTAAGCAATTGAAATACATTTTTTCCTCTTTGGATCAATTTTTGTCCAAACCAATGGAAAACACTGCATGTAAGTAGTCACAACATCACCAAGCTCCCAACCTTGCCTATTTTCAGATGCTGCAGGAAAGATGAAGCTGCAGAAATATTTCCAGTTGATGGCATTTCATCTCGGATAATATTTACCGATTTTGAACGCAGTTAAAGACTTTTTTTTCCGGAGAAAGTTTTTCAACATATTGAAGGACAGACCTGATTATTAAAAGTCTGAAAATGAAAGTTTTTTTGAGGAATATTAAAATATAGGCTGTGTACTTTTTGCTACATGGGTTACAGTTGATATCCAGACCATTTAGGCTTCAACAAGACAGAAACTGTATTCTATACCAGCTGCAGGCTGGAGCTTTTAGGGACTCAAATTTCACTGCCTGCTCTGTTCTATGTAGGTCAGCTGAAACATGCAAGTACCAGAGATAAAAATCAAATCTAGTCATTAACAAATTAAATGTAAACCCATAATAATGGTCTCATGCTATGTAAATAAAGTCACCCTGATTGTCAGACCGACTGATTGATGGTGCACTTCTACAGCTTAACCAGTCAGGGAGTAGCCTCTCGTTCCTCTCTGTGTGCCTCAGTTAACCAGCTCTGTCATTAGGAAAGATCACCTGTCACTCACAGCACACATTCACTACCAATTAGACTGCACTTACAGGCAGCGTGTGTGCATATGTATCTGTGTGTATGTGAGGGAGAGAGAGATGCACTGTCACATCCATTAGTATGGCTGTCCAGCTGTCATTTGTATGTATGTGTGTGTGGGTGTGGGTGTGGGTGTGTGTGTGTTGCATCAAAAGGGAATCTCCAACCCAAATCAATGCGCATGTGTGAATGTGCACTTGCATGTTACTGCCAGTCAATCAGCTGATCTGAGGAAGTCAGGACGATGACACGGCTGGTCTCCGCTCCCGTCATTCATCGGCTCTCTCTTTTTCTTCCTCTCCACCAATTTCCTCCACTTCTTTTCTCTCCCTTCTATTTCTTCTCCAAGTCATTATTCTCTCAACACCCATTTTTAAAAAAAAAAAAAAAATCTGGTGTTGCCTTTTTATTTCACTTCATGCCTCACACTCTCCCTCTCAATCAATGTCACACATAATTAACGCCTACAGCTTTAGCTCGACAGGCCAATTAAAGTCAACTGTGGGATCAACTGGTTGATAGCCACCCGCCTGGAAGGAACAAGAAAGACTAAGTCTCATTTGTCAATGCCCATCGTGGTTTCAATAGTCATCAAGTGTAGACTCACAATGGAGTTGCGAGGCACAAAATAAGTGTCAGGTTCGCTTTACAAAACAATAATTAGCATAAAATAGCAGGAAATTGTAAGCTTTTTTGAAAAGTGTCTAATAATGGATATTTCTATACTAACGGTGGATTACATGACATTGTATATAAAAGGGGTCGCTCGTAATGACGAACCCACAGAGAATTATTACCAGACTCTACAGTTCCACTGAGCTCTGCAAGGCTCAGTTTTCAGTGTTGTTTTTCTGGCTTCAGTCTCATTGATTTCATAGCATTGTTTTCTGCCACCACGGGCAGCAAGAGAGCTTTAGAAAGTGTGGTCGGCACCAAAATGGAGTGAAGTGAGGTGGCAGCTAAAGAGTCAGATATTTATTTTAGACCAAAGACGGAGCTGTCCAGATTTATTTGCTAATCATATTAACTTAAAAGGTAAACAGTTTTAGTATAGATGTCATCAATCATCTTCAGTACAGATGATTGATGTGTAGCTCCACTGCTTATGCTGAGTTCTATATAGGAACATAATGTAAAAGCTAATGCTGTGTTAGTTTGTATGACGTGTCATCTGACCATTCGAAGGCAAAGTCTTTGGAGATGTTTCAAATATGGATCCAAATTGTGCACAGTCCTTTCTTGAAAGTATTCATAGGGTTGCACTTTTTCATACAAGCAAAAGGTAACAGGAACAACTGTGAAAGAATTACATAAAGGAGTCAAACCCTGCTAACTTTCTCATTTTTCAACTTCACAATGTGACTGACCGCTGCATGAGGTCTGCGCAAGTGTTGTTTAAGAGAGTTACTGAAATTGTTGGGCATATCAAAAAAGAACACAGCCATAATTCTGTACATGGGGAAACAAATGGCTCAAGGAACACAACACTATTCCTGACTAGTGTTGTGAAAGTGCTGAACTCGTGTTTTCGGAACATATCCATTTATAAGTAATGACCAAGAACTTAGGCTCCCACGAGAGACACACTGTTCAGTTATAACTCAATTAAAACACAAAATTGTGGTCTATAAATATGAACTAGTTCAATTTAATCTTTGTGAGCTGATCTTTGATCGAGCTCCTATTGAGTGTGAACTTACACAACACTGTTTCAGCAATTCCAGACAGTATTTGAACAATAAATGACTTGCCCACAGACATTCAGTTTACTTTCTAGTTTGCAAAGATATGCTGTTGTTGTGATGATAAGTAGTATCGCATCGCTGTCTCTTTATATGTTAGCAGCAGCTACTTTGGCTAATGTTTGTTACATCAACTATAAGGAAATCCTGAAACTAGCTGACATATTACTGATAGGTAATTACTGCACAGGGTTTAGAATTAAGGCAATATTTGAGGTGTTTTGGATTTCAGTGCTATATATAAAATACTTAATATTAGCGGGTGGGAAAAGAATACAAAAAACACAGAAAATACACACAGGATTGATTAGGGTTAATTATTGCAATCCCTGCATCACTAACCTGGACATTGCTGTCGTACGTAGTGTTGATAAAACATGAATATTAATGTGTAGAAATGTAAGACTATGAATTAACAGGCACTTGAGCTGCTTAATGTCGTGCCATAATCACCATGATATATGAAACTTAATTGCTTATGCTAATCAGGTCATTATATCGGGTAATTAATGCATCGATTAACAATATATTTTTTTTATGTCAACTTGTCGTTACATATGCATGAGTGGAGTTATTAGCTGTAGTGGTACGTTTTGATAAAATCAGGTCAGTCTAGTCGTTTTTTCCAAAGAAATACAACGACAACGCTGAAAATGAAACACATAAATGGATTTTTTAAAAGAGTCAGGGTTCCAAAATGCAATAGTCAAGGTCTACAGAAAACAATTTTGTTTATTTTTGAATGCTCACCCAGCTGTCAAACCCTCAAAGTTTTGGCTCCTGAAAAAACTCACCAAAGAAAGAAAACAGCATGGGTGTTACCTTTTGTTCTCCATTGTATTTTCTGTTCCCTTTAAAACTGGAAATGCTCTAAAGAAAAACTTGTGTTGTTCAATGGGAGAAACTTTAAAGCTTTCCTATACAAAAAAACCTAAAGCTACATTGTGTTGGAATAACCTCCACAAAAACATGACGGCTCAAAGCTGCAACTTAATGTTCATCTATTTTTAACCTGTTGGAGGCTATCAGACTGCTATATTGTTTTTGCACGTTTACAAGTGTGTGGCATGAATGTGAAAAGATCATTCATGTGCAACTAAACATGATGAGAGATTAGAGCAAACATCAGCATATTATGACGGATTTGCCTCAAAGGACAGTGTGTTTATTCACTTTTTCACTTTCCTCTGCCTTGACTTCATCCAGCAAACTCTCAGTTACAAGCTGCTCTAGCCTCTAGGTCTCTGCCTAGAGGTCAAAACATGAATGTGACACTGCCAACCCAAGAGACAACTGTCTTGCCAGAATAATGTTGCATAATTGATGGTAATTACTATTTTCCTCCTCCATCATGATATTATCATTTATAACCTCAAACATTCACAATAAAGCTGAATAGTGATTGTGTGTAGATTTGTTTCCACCAAAATTAAGAGTATAAAAAGCGAAGAAAAAGCAACCAGGCTGAGCACGGTTGTTTGGTTTAATTACGCATTACAGCTTCCTAATGTGCAAACGGGTCTTGTGTAATATTGAAAAAAGTGCTGTCTCTGTTTGCATTATTCTCTCTACACTGTTACATCTTGTGTGTGTGTGTGTGTGTGTGTGTGTGTGTGTGTGTGTGTTTCTGTCCTCGACCATTTTTCAGAGCACATTACTCCCTGAAGGCTCATTTCTAAATAGGTTTTAGATTATAATTACTGTCACACACACACATGCACATGTAAACACAGACATGCACACACGTGGCTGGATGAAAACACACACATACTCTGCCCCATCCTGCAATCAATTATTAAAAGATGAATGTATTTACCGTACAGGAATAGTTAGACATTTTGGGAGGATATGTCATATCTGCTCAATGATGAACTGGTTGGGCCCTGTTTCACTTGTGCACATGCAAGTGTAATTGTGCGGGTGTCTCCAAGCACTGTTGTGCTTCATGTGTGTGCAGCAGCACGAACGCAAACATGCTCAGAAGACACTCTTAGCTCTCACATCACTAGTCTCACCATTCTCAAACAGATGAGCCAGTCATGACATTGTGAAGCATGACAACAACAACAATTTTCTGCAGGAAATCATATTGCTGTGTGGATGGTGCTGGGCTAAGATAAGATAGACTTTATTGACACCACACCAGGGAGATTCACTTGTTACAATAGCTCACATTATACAAGGTGGAAATATAATATAATATAATATAATATAATATAATATAATACAATACAATACATACATCCACCCATCCATTATCTGTAACCACTTATCCTCATCATGGTGGGTCATGGTGCTTCTATATAATATAGAAGCTTGGTTACACTTTTATCTTTGCATCAACCAAGAGAGAGGTTTACCAGTGTGTATCCTTCTGCCTTCAGATAGGTGATAAAGAACTGAAGGAGAAGCTGCTCATGCAGTATAAACCAGTTATGAACAACATTTATATTCATAGATAATTATTAGATCAGAGATGATTTTTTTATGTTTATTTAAACCTCTGGCATCTGAGCCATTGCCAACAACTGCAAAAGCACTGGAGAGGGCTAGAGGGTTAAACACATTGAATACATAGAACACATAGAATTAAAATTGTTGTAATATTTTCATTTGAAGCATTATTCTTTTGTCACTGCACATTTACTCCAAGTACCCAGTTTGCTTTTGATGAATCACCAAAGTACCAGCAGAGTTAAATTACATCAGAAACATGATGTGGTTCTGTGATGTCTGTTCTTAGGATTTACATAACCTCACACACACACACACACACACACACACACACACACACACACAAAACTCCAACGTTACACACAACAGACCAAGACAAAATGGTTAGGGTTTAGTGCAGATTTGGGGCTTAGTTAGCTTTAAAAGTGCCGTCCCCACAGAGTTCTTACTGTGATGGTAAATATTGCCTACCTGTCAAACAATGGACAAAGTTATCTAATTTATCACAATATACCGACTCAAACACTCACTGTTGTTATCGATGGCCTCTGTTGAGTATCTGCGTGTTTGTTGGTGCATACTGCAAATGTGTGTGTGTGTACTGTATATTGTGTATGTTTGAGATTGACAGATAGACCGAAACTCCACCCTTAATGAAGCCGCACTGTAGCTCATTCCCCATAACACACAATGTACCACTGACAGATGGGAAACATGCTGTAGCAGACATTACACAGAGGAAATGGTAGGGTTACACATACATTCTGTTCAAACTGTGCTGTACCATGCACCAGAGAGCTATTTAAGTGTAAGTGTATATGTGTGTGTGTAGAAGAAGGTACAGGCTTCATTGTGATAGATGCTTCCCATTAGGAGAAAAGAAAAAGATGGAGGGAGGAGTGAAAGGAGGAATAGAGCTCCCTTTTATATCCTCAGCTATGTTCACCACTTTTGTCTTTGATATGGAGAATAACCGTACAAGTAGTCTATTCATTATGTGGCAAATATGAGTGCCACATTCTATTTACAGTAGTCTAAGTGAAGTCATGTTCTAAACCTACAGTAAATGCTGGCAGTAGCAGGGATAAAGCATGCAAACACTCACCGTGTTTGTTAATCACAGCCATATGAAGACAGAGAAGCTGTTTAGTATGCGGCCCTCTTTTTTTCTCATCTCGCTGCATTATGCACTTACAGGCTACTGCGGAATAATGAATTATATTTACTGTATTAACCCGGGTCAATAATTGACTTGACTACTGAAGTAGTGTGCATTGCTAAAGTGTAGCAATGCACACTACTTTAGTGTCTCATTGATTTTATCAGAATATGGTCAGTGTTTAACTGCATCTAAATATAAATATATAAATGAACACAAGTTCACTGTAGCAATAAGTATCAGAGTCAGAATCAGAATCAGAAATACTTTATTAATCCCCACAGGGAAATCGTCTTCGTTACAGACTCCCAAACAGTGAGTTAGATTGTAGATACCAAGAAAAACATTTGAACACTATAGAGGTTGGACAGTAAAATCCCAAGAAAAAACAAAAACAAAAAACTTACAACACTATACACTTATAAGATATCCATTTTAACACTATATACACAGGTATAAATAACAGTTAAATAAAAAACAATAACAGTAAGATAGAGGTGAAGTAAGTAGTGATGCAAGCAGCTTAGTTTGTGTCTGCCATCCAACCGTGACTGAGGTGTTATTTGTTTTCCTAATTTTTGTTGTGTCATGTTGTTGTGTTGTAAGCAAAGAAACAGCAAAGCTTTTTTATTTTTGACATGAATACATTTTTTGAAAATGAATTGACCTGAAAATGAGTGTGAATTGGGTGAAAGCTTCACCCTACAGCCGTGCTATACATCCATTTATATAGAAATATTAAGAAAAGAGAAAACTTTACAGATCTTTCTGGGTGAGTCAAGAGTAACTTTCCCTAGCTCAGCGATAATCAACTTATGGCCCGTGGGCCAAATTTGGTCTGAAGTAGGGTGCCAGGCAGTGCACCAAACAATGAAAATGAACTGATTCACACTAGGTTTCTTTATATTAATAAGACAATGTTCATTAATCGAAGCAAAGTAATGACTGCCCGAAGTTCACAGACCTGCAACTGCATTGGCCTTTTGGCGAAATTGGGTGATGAGTGAACACAGCAAACATCCAAAGTTTGACTATAAAAACAGACAGATGAATTTGTCTTTTTTCCCCCACCTAATACCAATCCTGAACCACCATGCTGTATGCAGGGTTCATAATACCAGCCACCAACAAAGTCAAAACATGCTAACTTCAGTGCAGAGTTCCCATCTGATAACACTGACAGAAAATAGAAGATTTCTGATCTTATTCTGCCACATCAACAATCACACTGTATGAATATTATGTGATAAATATATTTTCTTTTAATAAATGCCCCCTGGCCTACTGTCAGTTTGTTAAACTGCCCCCTGGACAAAACGTGTTGAGTATCCCTGCCCCAGCTGTTTGAGTTTGAGATGTGCATTACTGTACATCCACATTACATCAGCGCTTATGAGATTGTGCAGCAGTCTTCTTCTATCTGAGTCAGTTGTCAGAATCAGTTGTAAAGTAAAACATAATTTCATAAAGCAGATAGTTCTGGTCCTTGATTACAACTTCAGGCTGAACCATGTGACTGCATCACATCAGTGTTGCTGCACAAAACAAATTGTTGTCCAATTCTGTCTCATTTTGTTCTCTTTTTTTAATGTATGTTTATTTTAGAATTGGTGTCAGCAAATAAAATTCATTATTCTTGAGTGTTCATACATTTCAGGTTGAGCCTTTACCTTATCAAAACTTGCTTCCCCAAACTTAATACAATGGAAGCATACAACAAAGTCCATGTTCCTACACAATATTCAAAAACCTTGAAGATGGCCTTCCTAAAATGTTACATTTGGTTTGAATCTACAGTACAGTTAGTAGTACAATAGTTAAAGTGTTAAAGCCTTGGTGGTAGCTCCCTTATTCTCAACACGTTAAAAAAAAAGACAGTTTAAAGAGGCACCGAAACAACTCAGACAAAAAAAACAATTGCAGTATTTGCAAATGTATGCAGCATTGTCCTCCCTATTGTGGCAGACATGATGGGTGTATACTTCTATAAAATCTCTCTCTTTCTTTCTCTATAATATAAAGATCTTATCACTTCAGACTACCACGGCCTACCTTCAGTCAGTGCAATGGCACGCTAACTTTCAAAATCTAGATTACTAACATAACAAGCAACCGGAAATCACCAATTTCATCAGATACAAACACTGAAGGTGAACAGAACTGAGGCAGATGGAGAGTATTGGTTTTACCTCCTTTACCCTGTCCTCAGGTCACCTTTTCAATTGACTGCTCTACTGTTGTCCTCTTCTCCTACTCACAATATCATTACCAAATGAGTGTCTCTTTTCATCTCACTTTTCTCTCTCTCTTTATTATTGCTTGATTTCAATTGTTCACTTCACACCTCTGTCCGGTCCAGCTTCTGTTGATCCCTATTTGCTGTCATACTGTTGTTTTATTTTTACCACTATTTTTACCAGTTTCTGCATTTCATTTTGAGTATTAAACCATAATAGTGAGAACATATTCTCAATGTGAGGACATTTTGGCGAGCCCTTATTACTACTTCTGTTCAAATGTTAAACTTCCTGTTAGAGTTAGGTTTAGGTTGTAGTATGGAGACTTACTCCCTGACTTCCACCTCTCTATTAGACCATTTAGGGTGTGATTACACCTTTTTATATTCTATTTGGCCACTTTTGTCATCTCCCTATCTCTCTCTTTAGCTCTGACAGTAATTGCTGCCTCTGACAATTTGAACCCATTAGCAGTAAAGCAGACAGACAGAAATGCATTAAACCTGGGGACACACTACATGTCTGTACAGCAGGCTGTAAAAACTATTGTAGAAAACTCACCTAAAGCTGCAGTGTAGAGACGTACCCAGTGGCGCAGGCAGCTGTTTGAGGTCTGAGGATTTCAGTAAGCCTACTCAGAAATCCTATAAAGCCGAGGTCAAGCAAGACAATTTAGCTAGAGTTTAGCTCAGGGACGAGATAAGGAGGTTTCCCTTTTAACAAGAGGAGGAAGAGGAACTTGAAATGCAATGTGTAGCTGCTATTGGACTGAAGAAGTGGTTTACCAAAGTAACAACATAGCCTACAGTATATTGGAGCAAACTGTTCAAATCAAAGTAATACCATTGACTTGCTGAAAACATGCTTATAATAATGGTAATCTAATCGTTTGTGGGGGCATTGTAGGAAATGTGCTAATTTGTTTTCTTGCTTTCTTTAAAGGTCCAGTGTGTATGATTTAGTGCAACCTAGCGGTGAAGTTGCAGATTGCAACCAAATGAATACTCTCCTATGCCTCACCTTCTCCTTCCATGTTTTTCTTATTTTCAGGTGATTATACACTAATGAAAACATACTAAAAAATATATTCCTGACAGTTCCTGACAATAGATCCTCCTAAACGTTACACACTGGACCTTTAAGAGAAGATTAATACCATTTTGATGTCTGATGAGTAAATATAAAAACAGCAGAAGATTTTATTTTTTTTTAAATAGAAAATAATGCATGACAATCTCTGCTAGTGATATGCAATGATATACATTTCCTGTTTCTAAATTGGGCATAGATTCCTCGCTCTAGACGAGCTCTGTTATGAAGATGGTCTGGACGGATGAAAACAGATTGTGTTGTCCCAGAAGGTTATTTAAGTATTTGTGGAGTTGTAATAATTAACTTTTGGTGAAACCAGACTGATAATTCAGCACAGACAGAAGAAGAGATTTTTGCGTTGCCAGATCTTGTGAGAGTCTGTTTCTACGTCAGTTTAACACCAGAATGTCACATTTGACTTTAAAAAATTAGTCCAATATTTACTTCAGGTACATAATCGGTGCTCATGTTCACTTCTCCCATTAGAGTCAATAGATTAAACCTGCTAATGGATTAGACCTGCTGCAGGACAGGAAGTGACTCTTGAGTGAGGCATCTCTCAGCACAAAGACTGAAAGCTAGTCTGTGTTCTTTTACCTTTTTTGTCCAATGTTGACAAGATCACCCTACCAGCACCTCCTGAGATCACCAATTAACATGCCATATCTCATTTATTTAATGTATTTCATCTTGGAAGCTACACAGGTTGCCTGACAACAGATAACAGGAGAAGTAAGACATGCAAAGTAGCTAAAACAGGTTTAATCTGATTTCATCTCTTTATTTTAGTTCACGTCCAAGCAGGTGCTTATGCAGATAAAAAGACAAGACATGATGTTGCATCCAAACTAAGTCTCAGTAATGTTCCTAAATGTTGTTCACAATAAGAACTTCTTTTGTAACACTGTTATGATGATGTAAGGAAATGTTATACCAGGGTGATAACTTCCAGATTTAATGCTACACAATAAAAGTCCTAGATTCAGGGTAGAAAGCTTACAGAAATACATTTAACCATGATTGTACCTGTATGATTATGTATTACCATTAAATTGAAATATTATCAGGGCAAATAGACTTGTCTTGTCTGGATTTACGGTAACTAAAGAAAATCTTTTACCAGCCAGTTTTTGCTATCAGTTAACAGTTCTGTAATAAGTGTGGCATAGTAAGGACAGTAGGGGTATCTTGAAAGTTACAGCTCATTGACAGCCAGAGACATCTGAAGGGTCGGCTGAGACACTCAAGTCCTCAAACACACCCCAAAAATACTTGTATTTAATGCTTTTAATTACATTGATGGGACACTGCTTCTCATAATTGCTAGCAAGAATAGGTATTATTATTATTATTATATTTAATTTCTTTACTGACCTATCATTTTCTGAATAGACCCCAAGTAGCTGGCTGGATTTTATTAGGAAACTACAGCTACAGTTAAGTCCAAGTCACACACACAAGAGTTTGTAGACTTGAAAGCACAAAGCTTACCCACTCTGTTATTATGAGAAGCCTACACGGACAAAAGGTCTAACACTTTCCATTTTCTACTTCAAAAGCAACTACTGCCGATCGCTTATATAGCAACAAGAGGAAACACTTTCATTGTAATGCTGCAGATGTGGTATACCTTTTGGGTACACTGTGCCAACTTGTGTTGCTGGATGTGACAGTGGAGGCACAGTTGGAGGAAATGAACCCAGAAAGCGAGTCTGATGGTCCTGATGGCGGAGTTGGCAAAATGCCTTCTGTAATCCATACAGCTTTGCTGCATGCTGCTTCGTTCCAGGCAGCCTAGCCCGCGCAAACAGTCAGTGCAGTCCAAGCAGGCCAAGTGTCCTAAAGACAACAAGACACACTCTTAGATTGAGGACACGCTGCTTTTAGACAACAGATGTTTTGCAAAATTTCACACAATAAAAGCACAGAGTGTGTCAAAATACTGTATGTGGAAAAAAAGTGGTTTTCATTATCTCACCTAAAAACCTGTAAATTTCTAATTTTCACAACTGCCACATCACCACATGTTCAATTCATGCCACCAGCTGGGTATATAACTCGTTACCTCCTCTCTCTCTACCACATTTTGTAGTGAACACTTCTAGGAATAGATTATGTCTAGTTTTAGTTTGAGGGAAAATGAAAGGAGTGTATTGTGTTTTGTTTAAACAATATGGTGATAAATCTGTGATTTGGAGTTGCTTAAGTATGTTACACAGCCCGACATATTGTGCACAGTTTTTAAAATCATATTATGGAATGAACCATTAATTAATTAGTTATTGTAGAAATAGGAACTGAAGTTATGTAGACTGGAGAAAAGTGTTGAAGCACGCTAACAGGTTTTAGCATTTAACTTTAACCTCAACTGACAGTTTAACTACTCAGGTCTTTACACCTAAAACTGCTTTCTGTCAGCACCCCCATCTTACCTCACTTATTGACTTCTGTCAGTATTTGTTTTTCAGCTGTTTTCGGTATTTCATCAAATGTTTCAACTGGAAATTTTCAGCAGCAAGCAAAAGTACAGTACATTTTGTATTTAAAGCCGTCCAGTCTCACCCGCAGAAGAGCCCTTGATATTAACTCCTCTGCTTCTTCCCAAAGTCCACTATCATCTCCGTAGTTTTGCTGACATTCAAGAAGACTTTCATCATTAAGTTATCATATTTGTGACTTCCAGTTGTCTTTTCAGCACTCCTTGTTTAGTTTGTGCCGGCAGCTGTGAATGTTGTCAGATCATGTGTTGTCTAAATGTACCACTAAGGTTTATCAAAGTTGTCATTTAGGGTTATTAATTCAAGACATTAATAACATAGGACATAGCAGCCAACTAATATTACTTACTGGTCCAACGGCAAGAAGTCCAGCTTGGCGTCTGTGTTTCCGTCAGTCAGTCCCAGATTTCCTGTCCAGCAGCTTCTTCTTCGGTCACTCTAATTTTCTTTCTTGCCATTATATTCACTCTAATTTTCTTTCTTGCCATTATATTCATAGTGCCTGCTGAGCCTGGTTTCATTTCCGGTATGCCCAGCTCCAGTTCTAGCATGATACCTGATCCACTCCCCATGAGTGATCACCTGCCAACGGGGCCTGAACACCTCCTCCCAAAATGCCTGTGGTACAACCACTAAGATCCAACTGTCTCAGCTTACCACAATTTTCATTTAGGTTTATTAATTCAAGGTGAGTTTTGGGGTTTTTTTGTCAAGTCATACATTTAGTATCATCAGCTTCTTGACTGAATGTACAGCTAGGCATATCTGACAGACATTCCCACATTTAATAATTCCCTCAACTCTCTTTTACCACCCACTTTGTTCTAAAATGGGAACAAACCAGAGAAGAAAGAACAGATTGGCCTACTTTGTAACCAACAACACTTTGCACAGTGTTACTATCTGAAAATAACAGAGAAATAAAGGTGGGCGCATGCCAGCACTCTTTTTAAAATGCAAGTGTACTGTCCATAAGCTATACAAGATGAATGTGTGTGAGCCTCAATATTAAACACTAGGGATGATAGTAGTTAAATGTGATAGCAGAGAATGGTATGATATCCTGCAGGGAGAATTAGGACAGCCTCAAACAGGTGTATAGCAAGGAATTTAACCTATAAATATATAGACTTAAAGATGCCATTATTCCTCAGTGTTTCAACTCTCTTTCAGACAAAAAATAGCACTCTGGCAAAGTGGCTTCCTCTGTGCACATTAATCTTTTGGGTATCTTCCATGGGTAGAGAGTCAGTGAAGTTCTACATCTTTCTTGGAGCTGATAGTTAATTTATAATGCAGCTGCTGAATCTTTTCTGATCACTATCTTAGGTCAGGAGGTCCTCTTTTATCTTTTCCCAGCAGTTTGAGAAAAAAAGTCTTTAAAGGGTGCTTATTGTGGGAGGATGAAAGAATTTTTTTTTAACCTGTAATGGAGTATTTTGTATTTCTGTAAAGTAAGTGTGGGGTCAGAGGGTGATCCATTGAGGTAGTGATGTGTCGGTCGCGAACGATCCGGTTCTAAGAGCTGGCTCTGAAGTGAACGATGGGAGCCGGCTCCTCGTTGGGAGCCGATTTAGGGAGCCGTTTTTTTTTTTCACTTTGGTGCCTCACTGTCTGTCGCGGAGGACAAACACGACAGGAGGGAGACAAGACACATTATTTATTACATTATTGCATTATTTTGGGTGATAAATTAATTAAATAGTTAGTACGTTTTATTTATATAGCACATTTTTACACAGCATGAATTGACCAAAGTGCTTTTCAATGTCAAAAATAAAATAAAATATAATAACATTTAAAAATAGAAAATAATAATAACAGCAATGATAATAAAATAATAATAATAATAAATTAATAAAAACAATTAATAAAATGTGAGGAGCCGTTTGGGAGCCGAAAGAGCCGGCTCCTTATAGTAAGCAGAGCCAAAAGACCCGACTCTTCAAAAAGAGCCGAAATTCCCATCACTAGATTGAGGAAATGTTTTTATTTTAATGAGCAGAAGAATTTAAACTGCTGTGTTCTCGGGCCAAATTCATTTGTGACAAAAAGCATAGTCAACAGCTAACAGAACCAAACATATTAGAAGAAGTGTTTTAAGCCCCTTCCTCTCCTCAGATATGTCATAGGTCGCAATCTGCATGACCACGAACACCTCACCAGCAACTTTGGGTAGCGTCCATCACAAATGCAATTACTGAATTTTACTGAGTGTGCAGTCCACATCAGCCCTATACTAAACACTTAAAACAGCCTACAATATTCTTGTGTTTTAGACCCCAGATTGATTAACTTTCTTATGATGAAACATGTGATGAACAAATACATCAGTTTTCAAGTGCATCCTGCTCATGGACAGTCAGCTGAAGAGCCGGCAGTAGATGAGGTTATACCAGCGTCTGGTTCAAAAGTAGTTTGGCCGAGAGTCATCGTTCCATCATACTTTTCTGTCTCCATCACTTTTAGTTCTGCAGTATGCTACATATTGAAACATCTTTTTGTAAAAAAAAAATTGTGTATAATGGCTAAAGAATAAAAAAAGCTGCAGTGATTCGGCAGACGTTAGTCAACTTGTAACTTCTCAACCAGTGAAAGGACCACAACAAAAGGAAGCTGTGTTAGATCTGCTATTCAGCTGTATTTACTAGAATATTACACTTAAATAAAAGGTACTGTAACTTTATTACTACTTCATTTATTCTTTTAATTTAGTCTTTCTCCTTAATAAGATGGGTGAGCGAACGGGCCTAACGAGGCTACAGAGGAAGTATGAAGACTGTAGCAGGAGAGAGTCCTTGATGGTGAGTGAGCATCAGCCTCAATAAAGCCGATTAATACTGTATAAGAAATAAAAAGTGATTATTATTATTTCACAGCGGGTAAATTCAGCACATATAGACACATCCTCAGCAACCCACCACCGCTGAAACCTACTACTTTCCACTGCAGCGCCTGATCCTGTCTGAATGCACACAAAATCTCAGATGCTTTGTGTGGTTATCAGAATATGAATCAGGTATATTATCCATCCTCTGTAAAGAGATGCTTTGTGTTTGCTTTTGTGTCGAAATGTCAAGTTTTAATTAGATTCAAATTTTGACATTTTTGGAACAGGTTGAGTGTTAGTGAGAAAGTGGTGTATGATGTATGAGAGAAACTGAAATTACCCCCTCACCCAGTCAATGGTTTCTTTTTCTACTCAAATATGAGATACACTCCATATTCCATCTTCTTATACTCTAACCTCTAAGTTTTTCTCAGCTGGTTCATTTAGCTACGCAGCATTGGGCTAGACTAGATGTAGCTGTATAAGTATAAACTATAAACACTACGTATTACACAGCATAATGAGGCAATGTCCTCATATAAGAACACATGCACTCAAGACTCTATATCCTATCATCTGCACAAATTTAAAGGACCAGTGTGTAGTATTTTAGTGGCATTTACCAGTGTAGTTGTGGATTGCAACCGGTTCCTAAAAAGACAACAGACGACATCTAGAGTGCATGTTTAATTTATCGGTTCTACCCTACATGGAGGTTCAACATGGCGGGCTCTTTGGAAGAGGACTTGTATAGTGTGTAGATAGAAAAAGCTCATTCTAAGGTAACAAAACCATAATGTTTCTTACCTTTAGCTGACTTATACATTAATGGAAACATAGTGCTGCATATTTTAATTAATTTCTGCCATATTTTGTAAATATATGCTCCATAAAACACATTAAGCAAAATATCAGTGGTTGAATAAAAAAAAAAGGTGTATTTATATCAGCTGATCACAATCATCTCAAAGAGATATCACTTCATCTGCTTCAGAAAAGCATCTTGTCTTGTTCATACAAAAGGTTTACAGGTGCTCTCACAGATGGTGTGTAACAGTTGTATTGTGCTTTGAAGAACATACAGACATAATCGTACGGACTAAAACTACTAAACACCTGAGCTTCAAAGCAAATTAAACAGTGGTCAACACGTTTAGCTTTCAGACACACGTGCAGAAACCCACAGAGAACATCCTTCACTTACCCATAAGTCTTTGTGGTTTGCAGCATTTTGAGATGAAACACACAGGATGGGTTCAATAACTCAAGTATGCTCACCAGAAGAAGACAGGTTGGCATGTAAATGTTAATGGTGCCACATTAGCCATAATTAGAACGCCTGAGTGGTTATACATCAACCAGGAGGCTACTGCACTGATTCACACACACACACACACACAGGAAACATCCATGTCCCCATATTTATGAAATCACAGGCAGAAAAAAAAAAAATCATGGGAGGTGTTTGTGTCATTTTGTGGCAGATAAATATACTGTACACTAATAGATAAGTGGTGATAGCATGCATTTATGTATCTGGAAAAGCTCCTCATGTGAATACAGTTCCAGTTCAGTGAACACACGCACACAGCTGAGCTGTTGTGCTTTCAGTCCACCAAAGTCACGTCACGGCAGAGCATTTATTCTTTTCACGGTTAGGCTTGATTCTGTTGCAATATAGTGTAATATGGTGAAATACAGGCCTGCAGCTATTGTACTGTAGTCAAGGTAACATGCTATAGTGGCAATATAATCGCTCTGCAGTTGAGGATTTCAGAGCAGCCACCTGATAAGTGTCAGGTTCATTATGAACAAATATTTGATATGCCTGCATGATGTGTGTGTGTGTGCTTATTTTATAGCTGGTGTCACTTGCATGTAGTTTTACAGCTACAGTGGACATTTTCACTCACTTTATATATTTTTTAAATACTTGACAAAACCTGTGATGTCACTTGGACTAATTTCAAATGTAGCGACTTACTTTCAAAGACATCTACTTCTTGTTGCTTGACCACCAAGTTGCTTATAAAGACTTGTGACTTGACTTTGACTTGTCCTGAGTGACATAGTGAGTAAATTTGACTTAAGCCTTTACTTGGAACTCATTTACTTTAAACTTCACTTAAACTCATCCTGACTGACTTGAGATGATCTTTAGTGTTAAAGAAGCTACAGATTGATGGAGTAACGTAATGGAATAACTGCAGCCTACAATAAATCAAATCATTACATTACATTACATTGCATTTAGCAGACGCTTTTATCCAAAGCGACTTACAGAGGAGGACATAAGCTGAGAAAGGTGTAAAGGAGCACAGAGTAGTTGTTAGTTTTGTTAGACATGGAAACATTCTCAAACAGGTTTTTACAAGTTTTTTAAAGGTCGAAAGGGATGTTGCTGTTCTAGTAGCCGTTGGTAGGTCATTCCACCATTTGGGGACAACCACAGAGAAGAGTGTAGAGTGACCTCGCTTTGCGAGAGGCGAGGGTACAACTAGACTGTTTGTATGAGCGGAGTGTAGCGCCCTGGTTGGGACGTGAGCCTTTAGTAAGACGCTGAGATAGGCAGGGGCAGATCCTGAGATGGTTTTGTAGGCTAGCGTCAGAGCTTTGTGTTTAATTCTGGCAGCTACAGGCAGCCAGTGCAGGTCGCTGAAGAGTGGGGTGACATGTGACCTTTTAGGTTGATTAAAAACCAGTCGCGCTGCGGCATTCTGGACCAGGCAGCCAATAGCGAGTTGCAATAATCGAGGCGGGAGGTGACTGTAGCCTGTTTTAGGAGCTGAGCGGCATATTGGGTCAGGTACGGTCTGATTATCAAATCAAATCAATCCAACATACAATTGACTTATTAGAAGCTCAAATTACCAGCTCTTCCAAGGTTGAGGAATATGTGAAGGATAATACAAAGGAAAAATTATTTCAAATGAAGAATTGTATTCAAATAAACATGCGATTAAACAAATAATTTTGTACTTTATCTGTCTCTCTTTTGTTGGTTGCTAATTAACACTGGCTGCTGAAGAAAACCAAGCTGGGCATGGATTTGTCACATAAGTAGGAAACTAGACTTTATTCTTTATCATACAGTTTAATCAGGCTGACAAATCTTAAAAGCCCTACTCCAACTAAAAACTAACTGAAGTAAATGTGATTTAAAGTTTGTGTTAAGACAGTAGTGAAGCAAAATGATGATTAATTTGTATCTATCAGCCAAAAGAAGGCAAAATAAAGGTGAGAGGATATGTGAGGATAAAGAAATATTGAAGAGTAACTCAGGAAAATAGGTACATGGCTAGATGAGAGATACACACTGTACCTGCATATCATGTCTGTTATCATGGCTACTGTCTTTGATGCACCAATAAATTGTTTCCATCTTCTCTTCAGCTGTTCAACACCTCATGAGACTGTACACCCAGAGGTATTTCTCATTAAAAATGGCTGAATGGAGGCTATCGATGTTTTACATCTCCCCTGTCAGAAAACGAGAGAGAAGGGTCATTATCTGACCGGCCTTCTGGATCGTTCTACTGTAAAACATGACAGCTACGGACACCGTAGGGCAACTCCAAATTGATCGACTGTCGAGCTAAAAGAGGTTCACTTTCAACAGCAGGAAGGAGCAATTTAAGAAGGAAGCTCTCAAATCAAGAAATAAAAAGGATAGAATGCCAAACAGAGACTAATGTATGTTTAGATGGAAAGATAGAGAAATAATATATATTATTATGGAAAGGAAACCGAGCATAGATGGATAGCTATAACTGCAGGGGGTAGATAACACTGTGTAGCTACATGACTAATCATAAAGACAGCAATATGCATTCCTTTCACCACATTTATGAAGCTATTCTGAAGTTATTTTATTGTATAAATTATGGATTATTATCCGTATGCAACAACTTGTAAACACATAACCTTATCAAAGTAATTTTAGTTGCTTCACTTATATCTGTCCTGTAGTTTTGTGTTGCTCTACATTCATTGTTTGTGCGTCATACAAACAAACACATTGCTCCGTAGCGCTCCCTCTCAGTAACTTAATCATCAGTGCAGCAGAGCAGAAAACGCTGTGAATTGTTTCTGGAATGGTAATAATTTTCAGTGCAATGACAAATAAACTGTTGTGTCATTTAGGCATGAAGACTTGTTTGTTTTCACTGCAGAATTGATCTCACACAACATGTTACTGGTCTTGTTTCCACTGGAAAATTCTTTAGTCTAATTGCAGATAAAGCGTAAATCTCTATTTTTTCCCCCCTTTCCTTTCCACTCTTAAGATTTACTGGTTGCTTGTAGTGGTCTGAAGTTGTAAAACACTAATTCTAATCTTGATCTTCCTTAAATTTTAGCAGAATGTAGTTTCAGTTATTCTTCTCAAGTGCTGAGTTAATGAGATGAAAAAGAGGGAAACTTTTCTTACAAAGCAGCCTCTCACATAAAATGTCGCCTAAGAGTAATTACTGTCTAAACAGCCTCACTTATTCACTATGACATTTATTCACCATATATAAAAAAAAAGATTCCATCTATTAAACACTTCATTTTTTTTTACATTTTTTTGGGTACAGTCTTTGGGGGACAGGAGAGAAAAATGGGTGAAGTGAGGTCTGCTCTCCAGTGGTACTTTAAATTAATTAATCAGGCTTCAGGTAATGGAAAATGGAGTCATGAGATTACATCTGCAAATTTTCAATATGCACCCTGTTCTTAGTGATTATGGTATCATATAAATTTAAAACTTAAAGCTCGAACTTTGTAATGAGCTTAGGATCGATAAAACAAAGCTCTGTCTGCCAAAGGTTTTTGCTCTTAACTTTCTAACTTAGGATAGGAAACCATATCCATAATATGTGAATAAGCTTTAAATGTATTAATGAATATTAATAAATACAAACACAGTTTACCCTTGTTAATGCTGATGGTTGCCATAAGGTGATTAATGAAATATGAGCATGTAGCTAGCTAACGTAACTAATCCATCCATCCATATCACTCAGAGAACTCTTTGTTTAATTTATTTGGCATGAAAAGAGACGTTAAATTAATGATAATCTACAATACATCAGCACAAAAAATACTTCTTCTTTCCGTTGTTGTTCTTGGTGGCCAACAAGAGCAAAGAACCCCAGAAAACACACAAGAAAATCCCAACAGATAAAACAACAGATAAAGCAAATACGCTGCAAATACAAACATGATGCAAAACCAAGAACACAGAGACCTTGAAATCCAGTCCACAGAATTGCTCCAGCCTGTTGCACCAGCTAAGCCAAATTGAAATAAAATATAATGTCTCTGTTTCCAAGACATGGATTAAGCTTAGTCCTAGACTAATACCTTTTTCTTAATGGAGCTCTTCATTGAATTTCAATAAAACACATAAACAACATGCAAACTGCATAAAGAGCAGCTATTCCAAGGATGGAAATCAAACCATCCAGCATCCAGGCTTGCAGACAGACGTCTCGAGCATTACACTAATAACCCACTCCAACAGAGAAATCACACACACGCTCCTCCACAAAATAGGTGTGATATATCAGCAGTAATTACTCTACCTACTCTCGATTATGAGTTTGCTAACACCGCAAGTGTGATCACCTGTCTGTTTACAAACTGATACTAGAAGCTGAATTGAAGTGACAGAAGATCAGTAAGCTAAATCTAATATTTTATTTAAGAAAGCTTGAAACTATTTGAGGTAATTTATGGTGGAAGGTAAATTATGAAGTTAGTGTTTTTTTGTACCTGTTATAACAGGAGTTTATTTTTACTGAAAAATATTTGAACATTATTTAAATAAATTAATGCGAAACGATCACATTCAACTGATTGTGTGCCAGTGGAGGCTTTTAGTTTGAGAGTTGAAGGACAGGCTAATTTAATCATTTTCATTTGTACCATTATTGTGTGCCCATACTCCTACAGCTCTATTTGGAACCCACATTGCTTTGATGTAGATGGCTCATGATTTATCAGGGGGTAGTAGGTGGACCTTGGCATAAGGCTATTAGCTGTTTTTTTTGTCTTCCCTCTTTGTTATGTCACCATAGCTTAACCATAACATGAATTCACCTGCTGAGGACAGCCTGCTGTGGCTGTTATTTTGTCCTGTCTGTCATGTTGTTTCCACTTTAGATTTGTTCACCCAGGACCTAGACAGCCTGTCTTATTCTGGTGACTAATCCTCAGAGAGTCCCCCTTCCTTATTCATTGTTATTCTCATATATTTTTTTATTTTTTTTATTTATTTTTTTCTCATTTTAAACATTAGTAATAGTAACACTGATTAATACAATTATTGATGGCCTCATTACACAATATATGAGATTTAATATTTTTTTGCCTCATTTGTATATCTGGTTACAACCTTTCACAGATGGTTTAAAGTATAACCCTTTAAATTGAGTCCAGGGTTCCAGATATCTGGTTGAACCTTAAAGTCCATGTAAAGTAAGAATAAATATCAGACCAGAGAAAAATATGTTATTAACCACCCAGGCAAATTTGAATAATAAAAAATATTGACAAGTTTATGAAATTAGGTGTCAAAATCAGGTAAAAATTAGCGGTATTCTCAGCTCCAGGACTGTGGGGGTGTGTCTGCTGAATGTGCTAAACTTGTCAGATGAGTTCAGAAAAAAAAGACTAACTTTGAAACACTCTCAGCGAGATGAATCAATCTCTATCTCTCTGCTAGGGGTGCAGGGGGGTATGTTCAGGGTGGCCTCAGTGTGTCATCGAGCCACCCTTTAGGACCGCCCACAAAATCCTGGACTGAAAACTGGTAAAATACTGTTTTAACCTCTAAATTAACATTTCACATTTCACTTTTTGAAAGAAAGTACCTATACACAGACTTTAAGGATTCTCCTTTGATGACACACCAAAGAAGCTTATGGTTCTGGCTGGCATCTTTCAAGAGTTTAGCTACTGTTGCAAGAGTAACACATGTCGTTTTATAAACTAATTGGTGGAATATGGGGGCAAAAAAATTAAAAACATATATCCCTTTTTTACTTTGTTTGAATTATTTAACCAAACTTGAGTGACTCAGTGCTCCCCTGGGGGATCTGTCCACAGTTTGAGGAACATGGATTTAAACATATGATTTCAATAAAGGATTCTCTCTTGCGCTGACAAGACTAGGACACAGATGACAGAAACGGTCTGACTTTGTGAACAAATTGCCTGAACAAATAACAGTACTAAGGGTGTGGCCCCGAAATAAGTCACTTGGGTGTAAAGGCTGAAGCAAACAATCTGTATCCACAAAGTCATTCTCCCAAATGAAGTGAAAGGAACAGCTCCAGACAGTGTCTCTTGACATGATTATAACAGTCGAGCATTGGCTCAGTTGTATCTTGCTTTGGGCGAGATCTGTTCTGTTTCTGAGCATAAAATCCACTCTGTCTGTGACACAGTTCTGTGTGTTGGTATAATACATGCTGCCCACATAACACATGCTTCCCACACACTCTCATGTAGACAGATGTGCACAGTCATATAGCAATGCTGTGATGTGAAAACCTTGTAAACTCTCAATACAATTTTGAATGCAGGAGAATCTCTGCACCCTTGAATCCCTGTATTAAGCGAGATGTGTTCAACATGGTGTTTAAGTTGCATCATTTTGTTTTAATCATTTAAAATACAGGTTTGGCCAAATATATTATGTTCTCTAAAATGTATTTTCTGTTCAAACACAACCCACTTAGAAAAGTAAATCAGCCAGTGAGCAACCAACTAATCTCTATAAACAGATATGCATATGAATGCAGAAGGGATCAAGATTTTGGCACCGCAAGCTTTCCGGTTTCTATTTGTAGTGATGTTGACCAGTCACGTTTGAGTGGAATTTGGTTGCAACAGTTGGTGTGGCGAGCGAAAGAGGTGGAACACATTGTCTGAAATGCAATCTGAGAATCAATCAGCTATGGTCTGATGACAATTTAGCTTTCTATTAGCTGCATTCATATGCAGATATCTGTTTATGGAGGTTAGCAGAAATGTGTCTCTCTCATCACCTTGGCCCGGATGTCCATTATCTTTTTGAAGTTACCTGTTCAAATTCAAAACTGGTTTTGGATCATGCCAATTTTAAGATATTTCTATGTTGGGAAAGCAACAGGATGTTGGGTTATGAATGAAAAATATAAGAAAAAATGTCTTTTCATTTGATCATCATCATTTCAGTCCCTGTATAATATTCCTCTAATGTCTTTATTAGGGATAATATATTTGGAATTCAGGAACTTGAAATGCCTTACAGTAAAATCCATTCAGTACCTAATAATTATTAAAAATGTCATACTTTTTGACTGTCAATTTTAATATATCACATTCATGTAGTTGTAGCTGTCAGTATAATATTGTAGGCAGTGTCAGTCTGAGTGCGCTCTTCTTTCCAACAGCGAAGATGCTGTTTGTCAGAAGTGCTTCTATGGTGTTATTGGCCATTGCTGCCACTTAACCAATATGAAAAACTAGAGGCCAAGGCACTCAGTAATCTGCCCAACGGCAACAACATCACTTCAGTACCAAGAGGGAGCACACATCACAGATCCCAACTGCTCAATATACAAAATAACTGTGAAATCAACAACTGAAAATATCATCCTCAGTGTCAGCATTTTGACCATATGGCCTCAATTACATCAGCAGCACCGCAGGCGTTTATTTTCACACGAAGATTAAACACAACACTTTAAAGATACACCAAACTGTTCAGTTGTTGAACTCTGTGAGTGCTCCTTCCACTTGTAGCTGCACTACTGGAGCTCCAGTTTGCCTGAAACCACACACTTATCGCTATTTTCCAGCCTTACATATTTACCTCTTGGTCCTCACTGAGGATGATTTAAATTGGAGTTAATGTTGCCGCTTGCCCATTGCTCATCAGTAATTTATCCCCTGGGGTTTGTTGTATCATTCACCACTGCACGACAAGTCCTCAGGGACAGGATTCCCAAACGTGATATTATATATATCATAAGACTTCTGTTAACTTAGCACATCTGTCTATAGCACTGATTCTGTAAGAAAGTATTTCAGCTATAGAGTATGGATATAGATCACACACTAGGCGTGCAGTACAAAAGCAGAGATTTTCTTTTTTTGTCATCTCCAACTTGACTCACACTGCAACGTCTTAACTTGAACTTTGTGACAGTGAATCCTCATCAGGCAGTCAGTCTGATTTCCCAGAATGCCACCATAGCTTAAATCAGTGAATGCAAAACACACCAGACATTGATTCCTTCATCACAGAAGAGGAATCCCTGATCCTCCTGTGTAGGCATTAAACACGACAATTTAAGACTTTTTAATCCAATTTGACATCACAGCCTGGTATTTTTCTACCAAAGAAAAACTTGTGAATCACATGAGAATACTTCAGATGGATTTGTGACATCATAGAAAGATCAGCGTGAACCGTTTTATTCTACGCTAAACCCACAAATGACTGATGAGCTTTGACAACTAACCATTTTCATCCAAACGTACATTTAGTTTCATCTGTTGTACAACCACTTGAGGAATAGAGGTCTTCAAACCAAGTCTGTGCCTTATACACACATAAACATACACAAACACACACACTGCCCCCACATGTACTTTTCAAGCTGTTTAACTAATGAGGTAAACCTCACCCTGCTTTAATAATAGTGTGGGCTTGACACACTTTTCAGAAACTCATCAATGAACAAACACACACATTGAAAATGGGGAAATGGCTGACACAAAATGAAGCATAAAGAATCGATTCAAGTGGACAACGGCTAATTAAATCAAAGTACTTGTAATCCTGTATGATAGGTGGTCATGTTGACATGAAAAATGAGCAATGGTGGCATATAGATAGAGCCGAAGCCATTGTAATAACCTTAAAGCCTGTCAGTAGCCTGATGAACCTCACTTTGTCTAGTCTTCAAGAACCAGCCCACAGGGAGAAGTAAAAGGTTTCTGTCCAGATGAGAAATGAATTGTTGATGCACTTGTAGGGAAAAGTAAACCCCCCGCAGGCCTGTGTGACAGAGGTCTGAACTGTGAGTCGACTAACCCTGAGTTGTCAAACTCACATTCATTTACAATTTTATTGTCTAGCTGAGGCTAGAAAATCAACATGAGTCAACTATAATTTTGTGTGGGCAGCTTACACCTGATCATGTGCTGACTTGGCATCAATGCAGAATCTTCCACATCGCCACCACAGCTCCAATGAGATAGCATATCATTGCAGAATGCTTTAGTAGCCGAGCTGGTTAAGTGTTCCTTGAACACATCACACCTCCTCCTCCCTGCTTCACGGTGGAAATGACACATGCATATACCATTCGTTCCCTTCGTGTGTCTCACAAAGATTTAGCAGCTGGAACCAAAAATCCTGAATTGCGGGTCTAAAGTTGCCTTATTCATCGCAGTCGAACAAAAGCAGCACACTGTGTCCTCAATCTCTTTGCTACAGGGACATTAAATTCCCACCAATAATACAGCACAAGATCTGATCCAGATCTGGAACTAAACTGAGAAACTAACTTGGAACTAAAAATCCCTTTTCACATTCCTGTTTGCATCTGAAGAATTGTGACAATATGGCAAATCAGACTGATGACAGTCGGATTTGAGAGATTTCACACTGTCGTGGATCTGCTGTTCTTTGTATTTTGTATTTGACATTCATTAGGATGTGACTGATTAATTAAAATATGAAATACAGAAGTGGAAAATGTGACCTAAAACATAAAAACCTCAGAATGCTGGTCTCCAAAAGAGACAGTGTGCTGAAGGTTTCATGTTTATTCATGTCTGCTTAAAATCATAGCTTTCATAAAACTCCCTTACCTTGTTCTCTCATCACTACTCCCTCTCTCTATTCACTAGGTGGCTCACTTAACCTCCTCTCCTCTCTCTATCTCTCTTGTTCATCTGTGCCTCGTTGACACTCTTTTTTTTTTCTTTGTCTCTCTTCATAATTATTTGACATTGACACATCTATAATGAATGTGAATGACGCTGAGACAGCCACAGTGTTTGATCAAATAGCAGCAGTCAGCAACACAAACCACACCCCTATAGTCCCTAAACCATTAGAGACTTCTACAGTACCAATACAGAGGGGACACCTGGAACTATTGTATGGGAACTGTAAGGGCCATATTTTAATCTCGCAAGCTCAGTGAGTGTAAATTGCAAAGCTGTTGGTCTTGTGTGCACAGACTGGGTGGGTAACTCCAAGTGCTGATGTATATGCAGTATCACGGGGTGATGTAGTATGATCAGGTTAATACAGTATAAAACTGGCTGAGCACTGCTTGTCTGTGTCAGTGTAGCAGATAACCTGCAGTATTTTATCTAAATATAAGTTCTCAAATAGGCTGCTGACAGATTACCCTTATTTAGAGAAGTATCAATAAAACACCATGTTTTAAGGTTTTGCCATAAGAGCAAAATGTTTCGAATATATGAATCTCTTTACTGATTCTGGTGGGTTTCTAAATACTATGCTTGAGTCCAGTAGTCCCCTTCAATCAACACTTCAACATTTAACAATCAAAATCGCAACACTTTCAAAACTGTGTAAGCACCGGACTGTTCAAGCTGAAACAGATATAGTATGATAGCAGATAAGAGTAAATTAACTGTAAAGATTAAACAAAACACAGCTGTCAGTTTCAACACCACAACATAATGAGCGAGAGAATAATCACATGAAACCGCAGCGTATTGTATAAGTAGTAAAGAAAATACAGCATAGCAAAGTTTATCAGTTGTTCTGTACTGTTATTGTTATGCATGAAATATCCATGATCATATCCCTTAGGTAGTAAGTGTTACCTAGTTTATTCAGTAATAGAAAGGAAAAAGGTTGGTAACCACTGATCAAAGCAACGTGGACAATATGTGTTGCTGACTCCAGTTGTTGCCGTGGAAGCAGCAGCTCTAACTCTTTGATGTTGTTGGCTGAGGCAGAGCGGAGGAAAGTAGAGCGAGCACGGGAACAGTTAAACCGAGAACACTCAAGAATAGAGTGAGACCTTCACTCCGGGTGCTTTGCTTTAATGTTAATCAAGGCTCGTGTCTGAGGTCTGAATGCAGTAATCATCAGGAATCACCTCACTAAGCTCTTTCATGAATACAATTTGCCTACAGAAAGATGGTGAATAAGACTGAGAAAGGCTGAGAAAGGGAAATAATAAAATGAGCAGTGTGGTGCCACGGTGAGGAAATGTCCCCACCAGTTAATAAAATCATGACGTTGGCAGTAGTGATCACATTGGGCATTTTTCAAAAAAAATATTCATCAGTAACACTCTAGCGCTTACTTTGATCATATCATTTTGTTTCGTGTTTAACACTCTGTGTCAAGCTTTCAAGAAATTGAATAAATCAACATTGTTCTTGTGCCTCCATAAACAAGAATCAGTAAATATGCACTGAACATAGCCAATATCTCATCCATGTCACAAATTCTAACAGAATAGCGTGATGGTATTTTCGAGTTTTAGAAGACGTCAGTAATAGGAACCTGTTAGTTTTCCATGCAATGAAGCCAGCAATCTAACACAAGACAGTGTGGGTGTACATGACCTCCTGTCCTATTTGCAATTCCACACAGTGCCACAGAGCGGAGTGTCACACCACTGATCAGCCACAGAGGACAGGTCAAAGGTCAGATTAAATATCAGCCTGACCACATGCCTAGAAATTACCATGAGGGTATTCATAGCACTGCTGGTTCACATTCAAGATTCTATTTTAGATGCAGACACTGTGTGTGTGTGCGTGCGTGCGTGTGTGCGTGCGTGCGTGCATGTGTGTGTGTGCTTCCATATGGTGCGATAGGGTGAGGATGTATGAGGTTAATTCCTTGCAGCCGGATTGTAAGGTTACTGGGGTTAGAAAATAAATTAACTCTATTAACTTTAGGCTAATTAACTTAAAGCCCTTCACTCTCGCTCTCTCACATACACACACACACAAGCAAAAGGGGAAAAAAACAAAAAAAACTTTGTCCTTTCGTTCAGACTGCAGTTTTACCACAAAGTGCATTTACATTTGGTAATGACTTTCTACACAGTTTACTGTATAATAGTATTTATTTATAGCCGAGATTTTTTCAAATGAGTGTGAGAATTTTAAGTGGGTGAAAGGTGTCCTGAAAACAGGTGCTGATTTGGTCCATTCACCGACACTGTCAGCACTGAGCTGCAGCGGTGGCTGTGACACACAGCTTATGGGGACACTTAAAAACCCTTAGCACCCAACACACACACACACACACACACACACACACACACACACATCTGAGATACAGTGTGACTTACACTATAGAATGACATCATTATCTCTAATGTCCACTGTGAACATCCGCAGCTCAACCTTAAAAGATGTCCTTGTATGTTTAGGAACTACTAATAGCTTATTCAGCACAAACCGAATGTATGCTCATGGCTAACAGGGCTCAGATAGATAAATGGATAAATGGATGGATGGATACTTTATTGATCCCAAGGGAAACTCAAGCATGCAGTAGCAGCATGAGACACAGTAAAGTATGCATTAAAATTAACCGATACTACAGTAAACACAATTCTGTATAGAAATTTGACATGTGCAAAGAAGAAATCAAAACAGATACAGGTATCTCAAGGACTCCATGGCAGCATTAAACTTAATATTACATACATAACCCAAAGAGTCCACAGGGGTACAGAAGTAATATAAAACAAGAACCAGGAGAGATTTAGCCAAGCTTAGTACCAATGCCTCTAAAGCTCACTAATTCACCTTTTTCACAGCGGCCATTTTGACATGAAATAGTAGGATAAACACAGGTGTTACTAATGATATTAATTATGGTTCAGTTCCATTTAGTGCAGCAGAGCCTTCCTTACATGAGCCAACATGTACAATGGCAGCACCCTGACCTGAATTACCCTGTGTTTGCCTTACTATTTTATGTCAAAACAGCTGCTTTGAAAAACGTCTATTGACTTTGAGGTTGTATTCTCAAAGATGTAAAAACCCTGACCTCAACTTTCACCCTGCTTCTTTTCCCCTAACATAGGCTGCTAGTGACGTATCACTATATTTTTGAAAACAAAAACAATGACTTCAATATAAAATGCAGAAAGTCTTTGTGAGAGGAAACACATGGCAGTTGTGATAATGTATTGACTAAGACAGGCTAACAATGATGAACAGTAAGAAAACACACACACAGATTCGTCAGCAGGGTGTATCCTGCTGCTGTTTAGCCATGACCTGTTAGGTTGAATCAAACCACAAAGGTGGAGGAATTAAAAGCATTAACCACCCACATTGTACCTTGCGTATGGTGTTTTCATTCTACAGCTTCTTACAGGGTCAACTCTGTCTAAACCACCCTGTCTCAGGATTTTAAGACACTCCGCTGTGTGCGTTGGAGGATGAACTTGGATGTCTCCCAGCAGGCGCAGGGCGGCAAGGTTACGCTGACTGTTCTCAGGTTGAGTGGCGTTTCGAAGTGGTAAACAACTCTGTAGGCTGATGTGGGAGCAAACTGTAGCACCCATGGGTGAAAATTAGGTCAGCATAGGCAGTCCCAGCAAAACTGCTACTGTTTATTCTTGGAAAAAACACAAATGTACAGTCTTTACACAGAAGAACAAGGTCCGAGTGCTTTTCTGTTTCATATGGATTAGTTTTACGAGGAAAGGCTCCTCCATAAATACATAATTCTCCATAAAAACAGAATAAAATTCCAGAGGTACATTCAATCACGGGCTTGACATTGATCTGAACCTCCTAGAAAAAAACAACCTGAATTGAGTGAGCAGACTCAATGCACAGAACAGTTTGGGTTGGGGAATCAGGTCTACCAAGAAGATACAAGATGAATCTCAGGATTGACTTGATTAGATTTTATTTCCTTGTCAATGTGATGGCGCCTGATTTTCAAACATATGCACTTGATTACTGTACTACCTTAAAGGTCCGGTGTGTGACATTTAGGTGGATATACAGTATTGACAGAAATATTTCTAACTATATTTTCATTAGTGTACTGTGTACCTTAAGAATCATGGTGTTTTCATTACCTTAGAGCAGGGGTCGGCAATTAGCGGGCCATCAATTATATCTGGCCCGCTAGATGACGTTGATTTATTAAAAAAAACAAAACAAAAAGATATATCTTTTAAACCTCATGTTTTCTGTCAAAAATACAACAATTCCACAGATTTCACAACATTTATTGAAAAGTAGCTGATAAGTAACGTGACAGCAGCCAGAACATCCTCGCAGCCTCTTTACTTGACGCACAGGTCGGAACACTAATTGGCACGTGCGTGCGTGCGCTGTAACCTGTGGAAAATAAAAGTGTCCTGTGTCCCTCTTGTAACGCACAACGTGAACAAATATGTTTCATTAAATGAAAAAAACAAAACCAAACAAGGTCGGCTCAGATATCAAATATGAATGTGAATGCACGTCAGCGGCGGATCTGCGCTGCTGTATACATTAGTTACGGAAGGTTGATAGGGCAGGTTGCCTGTTTCATGACAGATGCAGTGGGCGTAATAACAGCACATAGAAGCAAATTAATCTTTTAAATTAAATTAAATGCATTTCTAAAGTTAAATAAAATTTAACTTTAACCCACCCCCTTTTTAGCCTTTTTATATCTACAGAAGGAGCAGTCCTCTTCCATAGGGTGCATTGTGTTGAACCGACATGTTTCTCACTACAGAGTAGACAAACCAATCTGTGGCTTTAGATTGGGATTTTTTGCAGCCATCATAGGTTTTCCTGCACCTAGAAGTGGAGGGATAGGTGACAGGTAGTCTGTTGGTTGCAATCTGTAACGTCACCGCACCGTGTGTTTTCGTTTTCTTGTACACCATTTGTAAAAACACTATAAAGATTAGCATATAGTACAGTTACAATACAGTATGTTACTGTACAGGCCAATGGTGGAAAGTAACTAAATACACGTTTTGAATAAACTTCACTTGTAATTTACCTAGATGTTTTCATTTTATGTTACTTTATACCACATGTACTTCACATTCCAGATGTAAATATTGTACTCAACAGTCTGCTCGGATTCTCTGCAATGAACTGCAACCATCCTGGTTCTCTCAGGTGGCTTCATTCAGTTGGTCTGTTTATGTCCTTCATTTCTTTGTAAAGGAAACGGACTATGGACTATACTACTTCTGTCTTTTCTCTTGGAGCATCCAGTGAGGTTTCTTCTTGTTCACAAATCTAGTCAAAACTTTGGAAAGTGTCCAACTGTCACAGAAGTAAGATAATCCTGTAAAATCATCCAGGGTCCTGTCACTGTGTCCACAAAGCCAGCCTCCATTCACTGTCAACTACTCTGTATCAGTGACACTATGGGGGGGAGTTAAGCACATACACACACACACACACACACTCCTCATAGCTATATGTTGTTCTTGTTAGCCGGAGTGTGAAGCTTATCCACTGCCCACTATGTGTGTGGGTGTGTATGGTCTCCAGAAGCAGAATGACGAGTGAAAAGAGTCCTATGGTTGCTTATAGTGTTAAGCTGATATGAGACACAATGCTGCTGATGCAGTAGCATCACATTCATTGCTAAAATGATGTACAGTCAAATGATGTTTATGTATATAAATGATTGAGTTACAGTTAAAAAAAATAAATAAAAAGATTTTGCTTTTGAGCTAAAGTAAAAACGTCAGTAAGCAAAGGGAATTGATTTGTATCTGCAAGCCAAAAGTTTAACTTCAAATTTGGACTCTTATTTGTAAAAATCAATAATTTGTATCAAGTAAGACAGGAGCCAAAGAAGAGAGCTGTCTGGCTGGTAGAATGTCTTTATCCTCAGCAGTCAGACACTGACTTGAGACTCTCACTGATCTGGATGGATGATGAAAACATAAAATACAATCCCAAAATGTACCCCAAGATGCTCAAACTGCAAACTGCTGTTGTGTTGAATTTAAACAATTTGACATCATCTGTACAGTTAGTCTTCAGACTTTTTTATAAACTCAAAGTCCTGACCAAGGTCAGGATCTGGACTGAAAGTGGCACCTACTCAGATATACCTTTTATGACTGATATTAAATTTGATGAAGAGAACAGAGAATTCAAAGAGAGATGAATTAGTGTGCCCTGGATACCTCACCTTGAAAAACATCAATATTTCAGACTATTTTAAGACCACGATACCACGGACAAAAACTGACACAACATTGAGTTCATGAAATTTTCTTTTCTTAGGTGGTACCAGAGAATAGAACAATGACTGTAGTAAACTATCATTCATCAAACAATATGTCTACAAAACAAGACAACGGTCATTTTCGGCATTTTATGACAGCAGATCAATTTGAAATATTGCAGGGAGTGGGGACAAAAGGAGCAGCCACAGTGCTGGATGCAGAGCTGCAGGCGACGGGCTGCACAACTCATCTTCTCAGCGAGGTAAACAAAGTTTCACTTTCACCCAAAAACAAAACAACCCAGCAATATACCACGGCCTGCCGTGAGTTAGTCAACCGGAGCGGGGTGAGACGAGAAGCAGGAAGCAGCACGGTGACTGTGAGTGAGAGGAGTCTATGTGGGCACTGCAGAGAGACAGAGTGCAACACGTCATACAATAACACACATTTAATTGAATCATGAGGCATTATAACCTAATAAGGATCAAAACCAGGCTATGCATACCTTAGTTTTAGGTTTGTCAGGAGTTTTTCCATTTTTCCTGCTGTTTCTACCACACATTTTATTGCCTTTATCCATTTTTGTCTTCTTAAAGGCTCTTTTTTTTCAGTTTGGCAGCTCAAGAACTTAGTTGTGGGTTTCTTTCCTCTGTTGGTGGTGCATCCCACCACTCAGCCGCTTTTAGACTTTTTTTTTCTGCTATTTGCTACGAGACAGAAGTGACAAGGAGGCACCTTCACGTTATACAAAGTCAATGGAGAGTGATGAATTGTTTTCCCCTGCGGCGTGGGCAGGACATAATTGTGCTTTGTCTCTTATGTGCCAACCAGGAGTCGGAGAAAGAAAAGAGAGATCCTCTCCCACAGTAAGCTCAAACAGCTGGTACCGGGGTGCCAAAGAAAAGAAAATCGAAATGCTCACAACTCACTCACTCATTTCAAACACTCACAAATGGAACTCAGAACACATTTCAGCCAAGCCCAATGGGATCCTGGGGTAAGACAGCAATGACTCATGGACCCACCTGGATTAGTGCCTCTGTGCTGTCAGTCACACTCCAATCCAAGATTGTAATTTGACAGTCAAACTGTGCTGTAGTTAAATAATAATAATTTAGTATAACAATTAGTTCAGTTATAATGATGACATTAAAAATAGTACAAATAATTTGAAGTGGAAGTCAAGCAGGACCACAGCAGCAGGCTAGATCTAGGCGTATTCACGATCCATAAGAACCAGTGAGAACTGTGTGAACTCTGGGGACATTAATGTGACATGAACGTGTACAGATGGATGTGATCTGGTTCAGGACTCACCTGAGCCAGTCCTAACGATGAGCTCTACCAAAAAGGATTGTCTTAAGCCTACTCTTAAATGTGTAGAGGGTGTCTACCTCCCTAACTCAAACTGGGAGCTTGTTCCACAGAAGAGGAGTCTGATAGCTGAAAGCTGTGGCTCCAATTCTATTTTTGGAGACCATAGAAAGCACAAGTGAACCCCTGCCTGGCCTCCGTCCAGGAACATTTGACATAAAAAAAGGTGAAATATAATGTAGTGTCACTACACTATGTGCACTAAATTAAAACGAGAGCGTATAGAAAGAGTGTAAAAACAACCTTTTAGACATTTTGACTTTCAGCAGCAGTAGTAACTTGACTCATGACACTAATATTGCTTGATCAATTTCAAATATTTGAACAGATTTTGCAGACAGGGTGCTGTCTCTCTCTCTCACTCTCACACACACACGCCCTGTGAAACAAAGAGGCAAAGTAATCGTAGTAGGCAGGACAGGAATCTACAGGGGCTGACGAATAAATGTGAGTACTGCCTTGTCTCTGAGGGATCTCACACACACATTCACAGAGGACACACACACACACACACACCACCTTCCACGGCTCATCAGTTTACAGAATGCTGAGTGCTGCACTCTGCACAGTAATAAAGGCTCATTTACAATCATTTATTATCTCTTGCTCTCTCTGTCTCTCTCTCTCTCTGTGGACCAACACGTCCTATTCATCTTTCCGCCTCCCTCGCTGTTTTTCTCCTCTCCTGTCTGTTGTTCATCCTTTACCATTGACCATTTACACTATTTCTAACTTTTTTTTTTCTGGCGACCTTTTTTCCTCATCATTCTCTGTTCTCCATTTTTTCCTCCTTTCTCACAGGTCCTGCCCCTTATTAGGCATAAATCGAGTTATCTTAGTGAGAACATGTACAGGACATATTTTGAGTGGTAGCCTGCAGCCGTGAGTTCATTGGAATAATACTTCAACAAGGACAAAATTTTGTCACCGCATATATTATTTAATTTGCACAATCTTTGGAATCTTAACCTAATTTAAGGCAACAATTTACAGTTGCATCGGTGGAAACAAACAACAAAACCAAAAGCCACATTTTGTTTTATGTGATTGCATTCGGTATAGTACGTGATTTAATAATTTCATGAAGGGATGGGAGATCTTTGGTTGCATGTGTTGTTTTGGTGGTACATGAAGAATGGGAGTGTTGTTCTTGGATGTTCAGTTATGACATTAGGCCAACAAACAAAGTTAGCAACTATTGTACTTTGTAGTGGAGCATTTAGCACCTAAAAAGCCAAATAATTCCTTCAAATGAAAAGAAACACTGGGCTTAAAGGAGAGTGATAGACACAAACACAACTCCAAATGAATGATAATCTCACTCTGCTGGATGTCAACATATGCAACGCTACTAAACTTAGGGGAAAGGGATGAAGTTAAAGGAAAACTTTTTTGTGTATCATTACAATGTGAGTAATATATGCAGCTGAACATAGCCTTAGCCGTACCCAGACCTAGAGATCCACGCCCTGTTGTTCCAGCTACATATTGTACTCCTGGATTACACAGACAGCCCCGTTTTATGAATAGACAATCTTCCCTGCGGTGAAAATCCTCCTTAAAAGCTGTTAATATGCACATGTTGTGTTTATCACAACCAGAAAGGGAAGCGAGCATTATTTGTTGGTCTGCAATGGGAATCAAACATTGGTCTCCTGCTTGAAAGTGGTTGTGTTTATTGGTGCTGTATATAAGTCATGCAGAATTATCCGAAAATTCCTACAGATACTGGGCTGCTTAAGTGGTTTGTTATACTGCAGGTACAGTTAAACCAGTTATATAATGGTGGTAATAGCATTTCTAGGTTGGACTTTTGCAGCACAATTACAAGCCGACATTAATAAAGTTGGGAGAAAACAGGTTTAGACATGTGGTTTAACAGGGAAAAGGGAGTTGATTTTGGCAAGAACTCACAGTAATTCACTGATAATAAGGATCTCATGGAGACAAGGTGTTGAATATACACAACAGAGAAGTTGATCTTCAATTGACAGTCTCGTTGAACATAGAAATATACAGCCTTAAGATACGTTTGCAAAACTTCCACATCTAGTCATCTGGACTGATAATCAAAGTTATCATAGTCAATAAAACAATATACAGTATTATGATCCACACCTTTATGAATTAATTCAAAATATCGATTTGATCACATCAATTTATTTCCCTGCCATTATCTATCTTATGGCAGCACTCTCCTGTCACATGACGTACATCCTAACAGTAATATCATTTTTACATTATTAAATATGAAATTTGCCAACCACTACGTTTTAATTTGAATAATTCTGAACCCTGTCACATCAGAGTAATACCACTCAATTTAAATTGATAGTCCGACGTTTTACTCTCACCGTTATCTACGCCGCTTCATACATACAAATTCACTTCCTTTATATTATCTGCTAAAGTGAATCTCTTGCCCCCTCTCTCTCTCTCTTTCTCCCAAAGCAAGGCTTTGATTTAAATTATCCCTTATTGTGGAGGCGTAATGGGCAACGAGATGGATTGAGGCACACCGGAGTACAGTGCTCCATTCACCTTAATGGTTAAAGCCTTGCATATTAAATACAGAGATTGGGAGGGGGAAGAATTGGGGAAGAGAGATGGTTCAGTACACGCTCCATTCCGCTTTAATCGCCCTTATGCATAGAGAAGCTTTTAAATACAGAAATGATGGGAGGGTGAGAGACAGGATTAGAATATGAGATGGGAAGACGCAAACAATTAGGCCAAAGAGGGACAGAAAGAGAGAGAGAGAGAGAGAGAGGGAGGAACACGAGAGTGTCATCTTCTGCTGTGACCTCAGGTGGCGTATTGCTGATGACATACTTAATGGAGCCTCATTTCCTCAGCACTGTTCACCTCACTGCACCTGTCTGGACCTTTCTCCCTCTCTTTTTCTACTCTTTATGTCCCGCTTTTTCTGGGCACTATAGTAATTATGTATGCTTGAAGGAGACTGATCATTCTGCCCAGTCACTGTGTTAACATTAATAAAACAGGGCTCTTTGGAAACTATCTTCTCCCCTCTATTCCTGCTACCTGCCAGAGCATCTGTTAATACACTGTCATTACGACTAAACAATCTAAATGGACAGGGTGAATCCACTGCAGTTAATTTAGCTTGTGATGAATGTGATGAGCACTCAGCCAGCGGGTGGAGATTTCAAAATCCATCTCAAAGCATGAATACAGTGAGTGAGCTGAGAGGCTACACATATTCTAGGTTTTAGGTGATACCCGGCATGAGCTCTGGCTCAAGAGTAGGGGGTAACTCGTGATGGTTTTTGAAGAATAGGCTTGTTTGAATCTGCCAAGAGCTTAAATATTTGGAGTAGTAGTAAAAGTATTCAAATCTTTGCATACTTTAAAGAAGTCAGTTTTTACAAATGTTTTTTTTTCACTGTGGAATTTCCTCTGAAACTGAAATACTATCAATTCTTGCAAAGGCTTAGATGAGGCGATCAACAGACCTCACATGCAGTAAGATATATAATTTACTGCAGCCTACACCCTGTTAACTTAGCTTAGCATAAACACTAGTGGTAATAACTCACCTGGCTCTATCCAAAGGTAAAAAAATAAATAAAATACCACCCACAATCTCCTCTAAATCTCACTATTTGTTTTATCGATATGAAAACCAGAGTCAGCTTTGCAGTTTTGTCCGAGTGGCTTATCAGATTATTTCTTGGATGGACGCAATTGCAAGGCAACCAGTGTAAACTCCGGGAAGTCATAGTCATGGCCAAGGAATTGTCTGGCAGATAGAAATAAACAGCCACCATAAAAAGGATAATTTCTTCTCCTCCTTCTCATTCTCCTAGCTGTTTCCAGTCTTTATGCTAAGCTACTCTAAATGGCTGCTGATTCTAGTTTCATATGTACAGTGCAAAGGGAGACAAGAATCTTATTGAACTCCCAACAAGAAAGCAAATACACTTCTTTTCCAAAATGCCAAATACCTTTAAGTTGTTCCTGAGTGTAGAAAAATATGTATCATCTGGTAGCCAAGACTACTTGTTGATGTCATACCTGTAGTTCAGTTTACTTGGTCTGGACAAAATGTGTGACTTCTGCATCCAGTATGTTCATTTAGCTCCTCTAGTGGTCAAAAATAAAAACGTCACACAAGATAGATGAGATGCAAAATCATCATAAAGGCATTGTCACACTCGCATCAACCCTTGTAAATATTTGCTCCTCATCTTGGCAATCATACATCTTCCCCTGATGACTCAATGCCACCTCAGGCTCCTCTAAAAGGTCAGAGCTCATGTTTGTTGAACTCACATCTGACCTTCTGCCTGTACAAATGTTTTTGTTTGTGTCTCACATTTTGTGATGCTGGCAATGTCCCGCTGTTTTTTTGTCTGATAACCTACTGTGCTAGAAGACCAGAAAACACACCATAACAAACAGAATCACTATCAGCTGTTTGACTGCAATAAACCCCCCCCCTTTTTTTTCTCCTTCTTTATTCAACATGCTAATCACGAATAACATATAACATATAAGGAGCTTATCTGCTTGGCAACTACATGCATCAAATTAAACTTAATATATTTCACTGGACTGAATTCAAATGTGAGCGTACCGGGCTTGAATCCTGTTCATATCCTTGCATCTGCTCACAAGCTACTGACAACCAGTATTTTTTATTGACTTATTTTTTAACTCACTCAGTCATGCTGTTGAATAGTGAAATCTCATCATTCATCATACTCCGTGTGCAATGAAAGTACCTATGAACATTATTTAAAAAAAATAATCTCATGTACATATATACCTAATCAAGTATTTCAAAATGCAAACACAGCAATCCATTACTTTTATAATTAAACATTAAAAACGCATCTAATGTGGAAATGTACTCAGATTACAGTTCACAGTCCAAAAGTCAGACACTTGCATAACATATTCAGATTCAAATAGAAAATAATAAGAAAATAAAAGTAGCAAATCCTTAAATTGTTAGAATCCGGAATTTATAGATGTATAGCAATTGTTCACGATTTCTCATGATTATTTGATAAATAAAACTGATGACAATTCAACTTTTTTTTTTGTCGATTTACTAATCAAATAATTGACTAGTCATGTTCCTGCAAGCTGTGACCTTTTCAGTGTAAAAAGGAAAGGCCACATTTAACCCCTGAGAAAACAACAGGAGCTCGCTGGAGGCTTAATAATCAATTCTGACTCTTAAGGCTCAGAGAAAACCTATTACAGTCAACCAACTTGCATCGCTCACATAATGAATGTTGGCGTGCAGCATCCACAGAGTGTCATAGCCCCCAGCAATACACCTCCAGGACTACCAAGGCAGGGTCTTTAACCTCTCAGCAGGACCAAGTGTTCCAATGAAAGAGCCACAGAAGAGCAGCAGTTGTAGGACCTGGGGATCCACATGTCAACAATTTTATCAAAGCATATGGTTGGAGCTCCTGAAAAGGTCAAACCAACAACATCATAATCCACAAGAGGTTCTTTCTCATTTCAAGGATGGCGACACTGCAGCCACCATTGCCTTTTACCTTCCCTCTGCTAAGTCACATCTACAGGTCAGAGGAAAGACCATGCCAGCAAAAACCCAGTGATAACTGTGATGATGAAGAGTAAATTGACACAGTAAACAAACAACAAAAAAAAGGGTTCCACCAGAGTAACACCATCATTATCAACAGACATCACCTTTTCAACAAATCATGGCTCCTTCAAAACCACATCATATCAGTAGCACTTCATCTAAACCAGATACTAAGAGAAGTGGGCAATCTGCAAAATATACTGTTGGTCCTCTGTGCAGTTAAGCATGATGGCAACTCTCAGATTTTACTTTCTGTGCTTGAAATTATTCTTGGACAAATCGTGTTTATCTAGAAAGCTGTAGGAGGCTCATGCAACTTGTCTTTGATATAGAATTATTTGCATCAACTTGCTGAATCTTTGCAACGGAGGTGTGGAATGCAGTGTCAGTATGACCTAAATAATGAATGAATAAATGAACTAATTAACTATCTTTTAGGGTGTCACTGCTGGATAGTTAAACCTTCTACTATCCTGATGTTGAAATACAATAAAATAAATAAATCAGAAAGCTCAAAGAACTAATTTTTAGCCCTTGACTTTCTAACTGCAAGTGTGCATATAATTCTGCATAATCTGTATTTTTGGTTCAAACATTGCAACTGCTTTTGTGGACAACTCTGTAACCCTCCGGACCTGTTTGGCAAAGAATCCCGAACAAGGCTGCATCGAGACTGCTTTCTTTTTAAAATGCAATTTACTGCTTTATTCACACAGACAGTTTTCAAATGGCAGCTGGACAAAACGAATTCCAGGTCATATTGAATAGATCACCTTTATAATAGAAATGGAAAACAACTGGTTTTGTCACATTCAGATTCAAATGGTAATAGATCACTAGACTGTCTAGTGATCAGAATAGGCAGGTCAATTTAGTGGTCTCCAGAAAATCAGAGAAATCCAATGAAAAAGCTTTTAATATTAGATAAATTACTTGCTGACAGGTATATGCAAGTCTGTGCCTTGAAAGGTGTACAGGCTTTAAATGGTAATATCAGCTGACACTGCAAAGGCTTGTGAGTGTTTTCCTCAACAGCAAAGATAGCTGACCTGGTTTGTGCACTGTGACCTGACCTGAAGCCTTTAATTTACAAGGAAAGGAGGAAATAGTACGAGAAGGGATAAATGTCAGAGGAAAAAGCAGAGAACAAAACAGGGAGAGACCACGGGGAAAATAAACGAAGAGAAGGAAAGACAACACAGACTTGTGTGAAACCAGAGTGGTGCTCAGCAGAGCAAAACTACGAAGCACATTGATGGACACATACACACAGATTCTCGTATAATTTCCTTATCTCACTGAGCCTCTCTGTGTGAACACAGGCTAGAGCTTTAGACACTGACAAAATCACACACCCTACTAGGCACACAGTTATTCTTCTGACTCCTAAGCACTACCGAACTGAATCTGCTGTGGTAGTCAAACACTTTGCAGGGAACCAAACGTGGGTAACAGGGAGACGGAAATGCCTCGGATAGAGAAACTGCCGTTTGAAACTACTCAACATTTACAGAATGATGGTAAAAAAAAATAGCTAGGCAGGATGAAATCCAGGTCATCTTGGTTATAATGAGAATTATTTTGCCACAATGGACTGTTTGAAAAAGCAGACAAAAGCAGATTTCTCATTCTCAGCCAGCAACTGTAGATCTTGCTGCTAATTCATCTGATGTGAGCTCCATGAGTTGGTTGAAAATCAACTCAAGTGTTTCCAATAGATTAGAAAACTCTTACCTATACAAGAATGTTATAAAAAAAGGTCTTTAAATATGGACTTAATGGCTTCATGATATCGGGCTAAAAGACAGAGTGTAAAGCTGCATGTTTGTGGCAAAAGGTTAGCATCCTCACCAGCTGATGATCCATGTATAAAATATTGAAATAAAAAACAACAACATTATTCTTGTATTGCAGTTTAAAGCTGTTAGTGTTACAAATATGATAAGGAAAAATGACCTGAAATGACTTATTTTGTTATTGTGCAATCCTGTTTTGGCTGCTCGGTTTACTTTTGTGTTCAGAGTAGTATCTTTTGGCTTTTAGAGTGACTGATGTGTTTGGTAAACAAAATGCTATCTATGTTGCTGAGGGTGCTGAAGGGTAAACTTATCTAAATCCAATAATAAAAAAAAAAAAAACAGTACGGAGCTGCAAATATTACCCCAATCTCTAGATAGTGTTCAGGACAAGTTTCAACATAGTGTGGGAAGTCATCAATGGGCTTTTTCTACATAACCAATAATCTTACAAAATAATAACTATGTGAGTAATTAAGTGTTAAAAACATAGTTCAAAACATATCAATAGAAACTATGTTTTATTAAAACAACTGTAAATTTATCCAAGAATAAATTATTTCTACATTTTCTGTCACAATGTAACAGATAGGCATAAATGTGTGTTCAACACTTGTTTTAAATTAGCTGTACTTGATACTATTGCTTGGCCTACCAAGAGTTGTTATTGCCCAGGGGGAAACTGTGGTACACTGAACTGAAAGAACATATTTGCTGTAAATCAGGCAACTAAATGATATGCAATGCAATACGGCAATTAGAGCATATTCAAGATCCGATTACATGATGATACTGTAATCAATCCATCCACCCATCCCTCCATCCATTCACTTCCACTCATCTGGGGTCAGGTTTTGGTGTGCAGCATGTTTAGCAGTTGGACTTTCCCAGAACACCTCCAAAGGAAAGCATTATCCGATGCCCGGACCACTTCAGCTGGCTTGTTCCGATGCAAAGGAAAGCTGGTTCTACTCCAAGTTTCCTCCTTTATGTCTAAGTTCATTTCACCATTTATATCCGCAATCTCATTCTTTCGTTCACTACACAAAGGTCATGACCATAGGGTTAAGGTTGGATCATAGATGGACTGGCAAATCTAGAGCTTTGCCTCAACTCTCTCTTCTCAACAAATTGGGTACAACGTCCACAATACTGCTGACACTGCACCCTGCACAAATGGTGTCCCAAGTTGGAACAAGGATTTGAAGCTTATCCTATGTTGCCCTCAGTTACTCCGGATTAAACTCTCAACTGATTGCCTTAAATGTAAATGTGAAGTGGTTCAGGCCACTAACAAGCACAAAACCATTGCAGCTTAGCTGCATAATATGTTTAAGCAATGAACACAGCAACACTGCTCTCCATGTATTCTAACGCACTGAGCTCATTACACTTGAGTTTGGGACATAAAATAGGCCATGGACCTAACTGAGCTGGTTCCCCAAATGGTTACAGAGTGGAGATGTTTTTTAATGAGCCTGGGTTGCACAGTGGGACTATTTTAACAGTATTTATTATTTTGCCATCATGGCTGACAGGAAGATGGATAGCCTCTGTTCAGTATTGTGCTGATTTTATAATATACCTGTAAGCAAGAAACATATCAATGGGGTTTCACTTTGCTTAAATTTTTTTTTTAAAAAGAGTTAAAAATAAAAATTGCTCAAAACTACTAATGTATTATGGATTATTATTTTTAGCCATACAAAAGGTGTTTTAAGAATTACACTGCTGGTGGGTTGTCAGCCCACTTTCGTCAAGACTAAAATGTATCAATATTGGGATGGACTGCTATAAAATTTTGTGTGAACACTGGGAATACATCTCAAATGTCTTGACAGCATCCCATTTGGTGATCTCAGGAATTTGTGTGTATTTTCAGTGAACTGTCTGCACATTGATTGTGTCCACAGGATGAATTATACTTTTATACTTGCAGAGACTTCCACCTGCCAAACCAATTAATTACCAGTTTAGCCCTCTGTAATTTGAATTGGGATAAAATTATTCAATAATGCAGGTCTTCCAAATGTTATTGGACTGTTTTAAACTCAAATTGATGAGTGAAATGAGTAATTTCATGGTGGCCAATGTTAGAACAGTTCAACAGTTTATTGGCCAAGCAGGGTCGCAAAAATCCACAGCAGGTACTCAGGAAATAGTCTCCAACAGAGCCAGCCAAAATAGTCTAACTCTTCAGCAGAACCCTCCGGGGAGGGAATCCAAGCAACCAGGAGACAGACAAGGGGCGAGCAGGGAGGGACGGAAGGCTGGTCAAGTTACCTGGGCAGGGACGATGCGGACTGGTCAGGGACAGGCAGGGTTGAAACCGGGGAAGCAATCCGAGTGGGTATAAATCAGGTGAGGGAACACGGGTGAAGGTGGTTGCACGGATGAGGTGGGAGTGGCCGGCAGGTAAGTGGAAAAGTACTGGCAGGAGTAATTAAAAACCAGGAGCGGATCATGACACAAGTACTAATTAGCAAATGTTAATGTTGCATTGTGATTTTTAGATTTGAAGTACAGTTTCACTTACCAGCACCTCACCACACCTGTTATGTCATTTTCAAGCTTGTTCTGTGAGATCTGGATGTATTTAAAGGCCAGACAGGATATATTGATTGTTAGTAAAACATATTCTGGGACTGATGGTTAACATCATCCTGGTTGGACATGCCTGAAGGCATTTTAATGCTGAGGTCACCTCAACTGCTTCCCATTAACATGGTGGAGGAATGGCAGTTATGCTTTGAGCTGATACGTTATTAGACCTGCCTCCCTGTTGTTATTCGTAAAATTGTTGTTAGTATACTTTCTGTCATCTTTGGCTCAGTAAAAGAAAGGTATTACTACAGTGAAAAATAAATGATAATCTCAAGATTAATCTAAAACCATAACCTGACATTATAAGAAACTGCATCACTATCTGCAGTGAATCACATCAGGCAATTGTGCCTTTTTGATATGCACTCACTTACACTGCAAACAGTGAGTGTCACACAGTTATGGCTGTTGCAGACAGTGAAATAAAAGCAATAAGATGTTTTCATGCCACAGTAGTCTATTCAAATGGGAAATAAATAGAGCTTTTACTGTCCAATATCATAAAATCTCCTTGATGTATCTGTAGGGGTTGATGGCACTGTGGATCAATATCAATGACTCATCCATCACTTTGTCAGGAGCTGTGGAATACATTTTTTTTTTTCTCCATCCACACTCAACTCAGTTGAGTAAAGAAACAAACACTGCACTTGAAACAATTGAAACAATTTGTCCACTACTGCAAAGTACTGGGGACATTTCTTACGTCATTTCTTTGTGATGTTTGAATTGTTCCATGTTCAGCCATCATGGCTGCACTGACTCCCACTAACAAGCAGATTTTTCCCGTACGTACTCATTTCAAACAAGCTCTGAAATGGAAGCAAGAGTAAAGTGCCAAACATTAACTACACGTCAGGGGTATGGAGGCTACATGGGGACAGCAAGAGATGTAAAACTGCTGAGTTTTCTAGCAAAGTCATTTCTACTGCAAACTTTTGCTCACTGTGACCCCCACTTACTACTAAAACATTATTTGAGTGGTGAACGTACAGAATAATCCCATATAGTCTCAGATATATATACCAAGGCCAACTTCACTGGTATCACAAGTAAATGCAAGACTGTAAACAGTTATTGGGAAATGCAATTTAAGCATGATAGGGCCTGATCACATATAATGGACTCATTAAGCCTTGCAGTGATGCCATCAATGGATGAAATCCTTTTAGTAAAACTGATTAGTTGTGAAATTTGGTTCAAGTATTCATGATTCCCTAATGATATCTCTTATTGACTGTGGTGATCTTCTGATTTTTCATCTTGCGTCACCAGCACGTCAAAATGACACATCTAAACATAGCTCAAATGGCTAAACATGGCTCAAATCTAGATAAAGATAAAGATAATTTTTGCTTTAATATGAATATTCATACTGCTTTTGATTGGTTTGGACCCAAAATCTGCAAAACTGCACTCCCTTCGGTGTCATCTGTACTTTGTGTTTAACAGTAAGTAGCAGGTAAGCATGTTAAAAACAATAAATTATGAACATTTAGTTTAAACTAATTTAGAAATACATGTAAATTTGATAGTTATGATTAGGACGGAAGCTGGTCAAAAGATTTATTACAGTGAAAGTGAAAAAAAAAAACATATTCACATATAATATTTTTTTATAAAAGAACATTCTGCGTACAGGGGGAACTCAGAGTTATGTGTATTTGACTCTTGAGAGTTCTAACAATCCAATAGCTAAATGCATGCTGGGAAGTAAATGAATATCATTTACAGTCTAAATTGCCGGCAGGGCCACTGTACTGCAGGGAGTGGAAGTGACGCACATCAGCAACGCACACAAGCCACATACATGTATAAAGAAATTAATAATAGTAATAAGTACTCACACACATACACAATACGGGCATGTTGATAGTGCATGACTGATAGTGCAAAATTCTGTTCAAAGCTAACTAAAACAGTTTCAAGTTCTTACAACATGCATGCACCCACATATTAGTGCCTCTTTAGCATTTTATAGTCAGGCTGGTCGAGCAGCTAAATGGCGCCCGCTTGGATCACAGCGTGTCTGTGTGACTAAAAGAGAGTGTGTGCAAGGTAATTCTTCCCTATAATTTTGATTAATGACGTATTCAGTCTAGTACTTCAAGCGCTTTCCCTCGATCTTTGTATCTTCGCCCTCTTTTGTCAATTCTCACAACTTTCCCTCTCTCCTCTTCCTCTCTGCCTCACTCTGTCTCTCACAAACGAGTTGTACAATCAGTTGAACAATGTGAATGAGTGTCATTGTAAAGCTAACAAGACAGTGTTAAGCTTTCTATCCTCCTTTCTTTCTCTCATTCTGTAATGAGCGTCATTAAAGCCCATAATCATATAGCGCTCCTAAGCTTTTCTCTTACACCATAAAACACCATGATGGTTCTATGTGCAGGAGGTGTTCATCTACTGTACATGTACTGTACAGGCTCATTATTGGCTCATTAGCCATGATTCCCGCTGGTTATTCTTTTCATTCATGTTACTTGTGGTGATAGACTGTCAAAACCCACAGCAAATAGCTGTCCTGTAACCTAATCAGCCTGTGGGTTACCCTGTAGTTTGAATCAGTCATGTGTGGATCTGGTGTTGCTGGTCTGGATTGGACCCAGCTGTTAGAAACCAAAAGTGAACATAGGTTTGTCAGGTGCAACCTTTTCTGAGAAGAGACAAAACTGACAAGTTTACTGAACTGCAACCTTAATAACCTCAGTAGCCAGATATTGCACATTTAGTATAATTTAGTATTATCTACTTGACTAGGCGAAGCAAAATACAAAAAGTAAAAATTACATGTTGTGCAGATTGCTTTTAGGAAAAATACTTTTTATATCTGTTCTGTTTGAGTCTGTTTCATTTTAAATGGGTAATTATCTATGCTCTTTTTCAGAGCATGGCACTGAGCATGCTGACAGTTTTCCTGTCCAGGGCTAGTACATACCTATCATGACTATAAAAGTGAGTTTGTGTCATTACTGGAATTTAAAAAGGAAATGAATATCAGTGCTCCTTGAGCTTTGATTCAGGGCTTCTAAATATTTCCACTGGGTCCTCTCATGATGCCAATAACACCAGCACATTTAAATGGTCTTCTTTCCCTGCTTGAGAGCCTCTGTTTCCTCATGCAGGGTCCTGGGCTCAGCAAATTGGAGAATCTATGATGTGCACAATAAATCAGCCTTTTGCTCCCACTGAAGTGCCCCTTTAAGGATTCAAAGACGGGAGAATTAAAGCACGATTAGAGTTTGTCTGCAGACCCAGAAGCGCAGAAGCGTGAAGATATTATGTTAATGCACACTCTACAGAAAAGAGGCGTTTTCATAATCCTTCTAATTTATTTGTAATTATGCTGCATTGTGTGTTGTGGTGTATAAATCTTAGGTTGTCATATTTTGTCTTCTTTCTTTTTTTCCATTTCATTCTCCTGTTTCTCTTTCACTCTCTCTCCTTGCACCAACCCCCTCAAAAAACACACACACAAAAAAAAAAAAAATCTAAATTTGAAACCATTCCAGAAATTCTGCTAGTTCATGAAAAGGCATGTTTTCCTATGACCATGACAGGAGGCGGGGCCTATTGCGTATCTAATGCTGATGCTGGGGTTTGCCGTAGACTCAACACAGGGGTGTGACAGTGGTGAGTTTGAAAACTCCACAGAAGGTCGGGATCCACAGTTTTAGGCAGGCAAAGTCTACCTCTGACACTTCTTGGTGTGCTGCCTTGTGACCATTGGAAAAGATTGGGAAAGTGGGATGTATCACTGAAGCTCCCATTTGATGCCATGGTTTATATTATCAGGGTTCGCTCTTGATAAACTTGGAAAAGTCATGAAAATATGTAATAATTAAACCTTTTTCGTAATGTAACATAACAGCAAATGTATTTTCCCTTACTGTAACAAAGCTCTAATTTGTGTTGATGCATGTTTTAATTACTACCACTTTGGTTAGAGACCAAACAAGGTAGTGACCAATGTGCAGAATGTTTTGCAAGACAGCCCATACTGCTGGTAAGTCAAGTCAAGTCATGCCAAGGGAACAAAGAAGACATGACCTATCATTCTGGGTGTTTTTCCAACTTAAAAAACTAAAGTGGGCCAGAGTCTGCCTCTGAAAAGAGCATGGTCACTACAGCTATGCATAGCACATTAATTGCACCAGGTGACCACTGAGATAGGTTGACAATGAATGAAAACTAATAATCTGATGCTTGAAAGACGAGCTTAGGCTTGCATGCTTATATTGCCATATGAGATTTAAAACATGCCTGCGGAAATTATACAAATCATGTGACTGTGTGTGCATGTGTGTATTATCAAATGCATTAAGAATACACTGATAATAAAGTCATTTGGATTTTACCTGATTCCTAAAAGCCAGTTGCAGACATCATTTAACGAGTTACATTCATTAAGTAATAGCATTAGCGTGTTTTTAACAGTCTGAGCATATACTTACATACTTATGTGGCCACATTGTTTTTCAGACTTGCCTCCAGACATTTAGAGTTTAATTAAAATGCATTAGGAACAAACAGATAATACACATGGTTCTACTTTCCCTAATGGCTGAAAACCAGTGCCAGAATAAAGACTGAAAGTGCTTGTGAAGCTATTTTCTTTGTATGGGCTGTGCCTGTAGCTGAATTTATTCCAACTGAATATGAACATAACCTATTTTTGGAAATTGGAAAAGGTTTCAATTTCATACAGTAATCGAGTTTTTAGAATAAAGTACTTTGTGCATATATAGACTGGGAGTAGTCATGGAAATGTTGTGAAGTTTTGAGATTTTGTCCATGAAAATGTGTGAAAACCCTGTGATATATTTCACTGTTTTAGAAAACACATAGACAAAAATAAAACATGAACTGAACTGTAAAACACATGTAGAAGAAATACATGAATATGTACTGCATATTCACTGTATTGTAGATCCCCTCCAAGTTTCCAGAGAATCTTAATAGATCAGGCAAAAACATGTTGCTGATGATGAGGATTCTGGATCATGTGACAGTAAGACAAAGTGTATAATCAATTTTTCACTAGACATCACTTTTACTGGAGTGAATGTGGCACTCCATCCATTTTGTACCATTAAGAAAATCAATTTAGCATGGTTTGATTTTATTTGAAAGAGCTGGCAGCCTGTACAAAATGTTAAATTCAATGTGATTTTAATTCCAGTCCACAGTGTACCATCATCACTGATATAAACTGGTATATATTTTTTTTCTTAGTCTAGGAAAGTTTACTATTTTTTTTTTTTTTACAGACATGCCCTGCTTTACATTCCATCTATTCTATTCCCTGGGAAATGCACAGCATGAGCTCAGTCTTCTCCAGCTTTACTGGAGTGTTGGGGCTTCATTGCCGTGCCTTACCTGCCTGCCAACTATTCTCACACCACAATATAATAAAATATGTCTAATTATACAAATTTTTCCCCTTGTAGTTTAATTTTACGACAGGTTAATGTGACTTAATTTGGCCTCTCACTACAGAGAAATAAAAACTTAACTGATCTAAAATAAAATCTGTTCAGTAGTTGTCTGCTGCTTCATCCATCAATGCAACAAAAAATAATACATACATAATAATAATAGACCAAAATGTACACGACACAGTCTATCAAAATGACTGACAACCAGAAAGTCTTACTCAGCCTCCGCAACCTATATTTACCTCCATTACCTACGGCCAAAGAGGTACACTGCAGTTCATTTGATTGCAGCAAAAAAACAGGCTAGTACCATTCTAGTTCTCTCTCTTCTTTGAAATTATTTTCTTCATATAATATTTTCTTTATTTAAAACATTACCGCCAATGACATACTTTTAAGTTAACTTTCATTTTGTTCCTGACAATGCATCATTTAATTTGACTACTTACTCACTGGGCAAATTAAGTGTCTTACAGAGTTAAATGTTTATGGCATTTTTGGTGCCTCACATTAGGTATCCTGTGCCAACTCTTTTTTAATACAACTTTTTTAATCACTTTTAAATCAAGCTCCACAGCCAAATTCAATTGTTGATTGCTTTTATTCAACATTTGAATTTGGCACAGCTATTTAATTAACAGCTTATGACACAAACAATACACACACCACATTTGGCAGTGTCTACAATTGCAGCAATCATATAAGTTTGGCAAAGCAGAGGGTAAAATATGAGAGGTCATCAAAAGATTCAGGTTGTTAAATTTGTTGCACCTCAAAGCAATCTGGGTCCCATTAACGTGTACAGCAATTTGTGCTGGTGGGGAAAATTAAAACTGAATTACCATAACACAATATTGAAAGGAAAAACAGTCCAGTGTTCTTGATGGCTCAGCAGATTACAGCACACACACAGACACACAAAGACAAACTTGCCACAACTGACAAAACCCCTGAATTTCAGAAAAAAAAAGTCAGCACATACAGGACTGATGGATTTGCAAGTTCAGGTATTTGTACTGAACTGTAATACTGGATATCCAATGAACAAATTAATGTCACAGCCTATTGTATCAATGGATTTAAAAGTGGAGCGTGTATGGATAGATAAGTGAACAAATCAAATAAACACCCTGGGTTGGTTTTGGCTCATCTCACTTTTTTTACAACCACATTTCACACTGTGGCAGGTGCCAGTTTAAATAGCCTGCATAAAAAAATAAAATAAAAAAAAACTGTATAAAATGCCTGTTGCCAGATGGTGAGTTCAGGAGTCACAATATTCAAATATCCAGTATGGATATTGTTATATTTCTGTATTTTGGCTAGTATAGAGCGATATCCATGATCTGAGATAACAAGTGTTTTTTTCTCTAAGGTAGAAATATACTGTACATCCCATATACGGTGTGATGGAGCAGCACATTGTCCATCTGCTTTATGGCCCATGTTTACCACTCGCACACAAGTTCTGGTAAAGGGTGTAAGATTTAGAGGGATCTGTGCATAGTGCCTAATCAATAGATAATAAGAACTGTTAGAATGAGCCTTTTAGACAACCCCTGTGTAAAGCCTAAAAGCCCCCAGAATGCAGTGATTTGTAAATCCTTTTCAACATATATATTTATTCAAATATAGTACAAAGACAAGAAACCTGCTCAAACATTCCACAGGTAATAGGTGATAGTATGATGACTGACATGCAGGGGCTTCCTTAAAAGGTTCATTTAAAGGCAAGGATATAGCGAGGTTCATCACTTTGTGAAAAACTGTGAGAATGCACATTAGAAAGAAATGTGTGCTCCTTTAACAAGCCAAGAGTGCAGTGTGCATTGGAGCCATCCCTCTGGATCCAATTGTTAGAATTATTGATATTTTCACTTTGTTGTTGTTGGTTTTATTATGTGTTGCCTGCAAAACTCCCATTTTAACAGTGATGATGACATTGTCTTCAGTGTCAGTATTCATTCGATTGGGGTTGTCTCAGTACAGTGTGCGAGACAGAAATGTTTAGTTGAGCAGCTGTGCGCTGCTCTTTATCAGGTGGAGCATCTGCCAGAACAAGTATTAGGTCCTCATTCTTGAAACCAAAAAATACTGTTTGGAACACTTTTTCCAAAACCTGTATGTTAAGTTGGCCACTGTCATTGACGCCCTTATCATCAGGATGACATTTGGCGTTTTTCCTTGGTTTATGTCCCTCAACAGTGAGTAAGTAGGGTACATAGTTAAATTGTTTCCCTTTTGTTTGTTTTTCACGATGCACAGGGTGTTTTATTTTGAAAATTTACCGGATTCTCTATGCCGTTTCTGTGTCTGACTCCCAGCCAGTTCAATCTGCTCTGTGCTGCTTGACGTGGCTGGTCACGGAATCCATCCAAAATAATTTGAGTTGCTTCTGAAATGTAAGCAAGAATGTTCAGGATATGTGGGAAGTGGGTAATTCAAGGTTTACAAGTTCTGTTTTGAACTGATACCTAAAAGATTCTGATTTCACAGGCAATAGCCATAGATAAATCCATCCATCCATCCATGAAACATAATATCTCAAGTGATAGATCCCACTAATCACATCGTGATGCATTTTCATATTGAATTCCAGCGTGTAAAATGAGAGTCATAAAAGTGAAAGCAATAAAAGGTAGATACAAAAACTTAGAAGAGTTATAAAGTGAAACATTAAACATTAGTGGACAAAATGTAATGCAATTTACATTGTGTTACAAAAAACACTGATGGCTGAGATAGGAACACCGCAAGACCTTTTAATATGAGTCATGTAAGTCGAGCTCTTCAAACTATTTATACTGATGGTTTTAATGAAGACACAAAAAGATGACAGTTTCAGACTCTGCTGATACATTTTAGCCCAAAGGGTTGCTGCATCATTTATAGAGCATGTCATGTTTTCACATATAATCTACCAAACTAATGGAAGACAGCTAGATAACTCTCTTGAGCAATCTTTACTCTTTACTATTTCTATCACACACACACACACACCTACAAAATGGTATATTAGGATACAGGACAAATTGGTCAGCTAATCACATCCATCAATTACTTCCTAGTTCTCCACTTCCCTCCTGCCCCCTGGGGAGTGTATGACATGGACCGGGCTGGTGGGTTGAAATGTCACCTTCATTAAACTGATCCGCAATCAATAGTCAGGGTCCGATGAAGTCCCACAGTGGCCAATCATGCTGCAGAGGTCGGTATGGGGGGGGAGCAGAGTTGTCACTTTATGTCGCTATATCACATTTTGCTATAATAGAAATGGTGATGTCGATTTGACTAAAGTTTGTATGGTAAAGTATACATCTAGAGAGGCACACTGATGGCTAATAACACATTAGGATCAGTTTTCTCACAGCTTACTTCCAGGAATTGTTAATACCTGCCCCACACTGATATTTATCTCAGTCCATTTCCTTAGTTGGAGTCCAATGGCAGTGGCAGGTTAGCAAGGTGTTCCAGACGTCCCTCTCACATAGCAATACATTTCTAGCTCCTCCTGGGGATCATGTGAAGTTCCCAGTCCAGGTTGGCTATATAGTCCCTCAAGCGAGTTTTGGGTCTTTTGCCAGTTGGATGTGCCTGGAACACCTCCAAGCGAAGGCACCCAAAAGGCATCCTAATCAGAGGCCACCTCAGCTGGCTATTTTTGATGCACAGGAGCAGTGACTCTACTCTTAGATCCTTCCAGATGTCCAAACTCCTCGCCCTATCACTAAGACTGAGCTCAGTCGCCCTGTGGAGAAAATTCATTTAGACGTATTGTACCCACAATCTCTCAGGCTCAAGACAATTTATGGGAGTTGTAACATAGATCAGAAAATTGAGAACTTCGCCTTCTGGCACAGCTTACTCTTCCCCAAGACGGTCCAGTACAGTGTCCGCATTGCTGCTGATGTGACATCATTCCTCTGGTCCAACTCCTTGGACAATCTAAATTGAAAAAATGAAATTTGAAATTATTCTACAAGTATTCATATTTCTCTTTAAATAATATCAAGAACAAAGTGTGATCATTATTCAAATAATTTATTTCAGGAGTCATGTCAGTGTAAATTGTAAAGTATACAGTGATGTTTGGCAGTCCAAGATTTCTTTTAGGGCTGGACAGAGATCTGTGATTTGGCGTTGATTTAGTCTTTAATCTGTGTATTTCCCTGAATTATTTATCCAGATTTATAGTAATAAAGCTCTTCATGAATGTACTTTATCTCAACACCTCTTCTTTTAAGTTGTGTTGTGTCGTTCATCTGCACCTCCCTTTCCTGATGGCTATACTCGATCTCACTAATCAGAATCTCTATAACAAAATTCAAAGTGAGCCCTCAAGTGTGAAACAGGATCCTGCACTGTTAAATTGAAACAAGATATAGGAAATCATTTGCATTCTTAGCAGTGAGGTTACTCAAGTTGTGAGTGCGATGTTGTTTCTGCTTTGTGATCGCATGAGGAGAAAACGTAGGTCCAGTTTTCAGCAAGCGTCAAATGTTTCCATGTCTTTACACACCAGGTTCTTTGACTCCCCAGAGGTCTAGTCTCATGTTGTGAACGGTATGTCTGTGTGTTATGTTCTTCTTTTTTTTCTCTGCAGTATTCAGCGGTCGACAGGTTGAGTCTTCACATGATCCTATTAGGACACTGTTTGCTCTCTACTTACACAGCAGCTGCCTCGCCTGCAAGTTTGCACACACTGCAGAAACCCTTTCTGTCGGACTCCCTCTGTTTTGTTACTATTTTTTTTTCCATAAACACTCTATTTAACCTTTATGAAGAAATGGTCTTTGAATTGCCAACATTTCTTGAAACTCCTGCAAAAACACCCAGGAACTCGTGACACCTACAATTTTTTAGAAAATTGAAAAAGTACCTTTTTCTTATGTGAATGTGAGTTTTATTATTGCATTGGCCCAATGAGTCCAGTATCGGTCAGGCTCCACTATTAATACAAAAATTCGATTTAATAAGGTTGTTCACAGATTCATCCACTTGTAGAAAAAATAAACTCCTTAGCATAAAAAAAAAAGTTAATTTTATGTTTTTTGTTTTTTTTGTATAAGTCCTTGGCTACACGTTTACACACACTGCATAAATCCTTTGTCTGCCAGACTCCCTCTGTCTTGTTACTGTTTTTTTTTCCCCATAAATGGACCATTTTAATTAACATTTCTTAAAACTTCAGCAAAACAGTCAAGGACTCGTGAAACTTTATAACACAGGTTGAAATGTTTGTCTGATACTTTGTTTCATGATTAAATACTTCTAAAATCAATGACATTCCTATCTGCCTTAACTGCACTAAAGATGGAACTGAACTTAACGAAGATGTGAACATTGAAACACTGTCTGCTAAACAGCAGTGTGTTAGCTCTGTCATTATGAGCAGGCTGACATCTTAGCTCAAAACACAGCTGTGCTGTGCGCAATGCAGCCTCACAAATTTACACTTAATGGTCATCTTGTTTAAACCTATCTAAATACCCACATGTCATACGTATAGTGAAACGATTGTTGGTTGCTATGACAGTAATAGTTATTAAGAGATCCCTCCATAATGCTGAGCACTAAGAAGTTGAATGCATTTCAGAGAGAGGACTGTGGATGGTGACGCCATCTCTCTGTCAACAAAGAAATAGTACAATTGGTAAGTCTTATAAACCTTAAAGATATTCTTATCCTTTAATGATCTACAATTGCAAAGGATTTCTGATTAACCTATCTTGAGACCGACCTCCCACCATGGCATTGATGGCATGACCCTAACCCTAACCCTCAACAATGGCATTGAGCTATGAATTTCCATTGGGAACCATTTAACCTCACTGGTGCACATTTTCTAACCCCTTTAATCCAAGTTCCAAATGTTACATCAGTGCAAAGGGTGCAGAGGCTTCACCATGTAGAATTACCAGAGGCATTGAAGGGGGAACGAAAGAATAGACATACTAGTGAGCAACAAAACAAAAAAGAAGAACACAAACAAAATATGACTGAAACCAAAGAGAATTTCTGAGGGATAAAATGAAAAATGCTTTAATTTACTACAAATAACAACTCATGGGGCGAGCATATTACTAATTCAAAATGCATCAGAAAGACTTCTGTGAAATTATTCAAAGAAAGCATTACTAATTCAATCTGCATTACAAAGCTTTGTGCAAAATACAGTAAAAAAAAAGCTGCAGTGTGAAAATTTCATACTCATTTATTATTCCATTTCTTTACCTCTACATTTACACTCACTCACATACGTGTGCGGGGGCTTACCATACGTACGTGTGACCATAAGATAAATCATCTATGGAATGCAGTGCACTGCATAAAAGCCCCCATGCGACAAATGTGAACATTTTATTTCCATAAGAACATAGTTGATGTGTTTGTATGCTAGAGACGTGTTTATATGAAAAGAACACCCTCGGCTACTTACTCTGTCAGACAGTTATAGCTGCCTATAGAATTTTTTTCTTGGTGAGCTGGTTAATCTTGGGGGGGGTGTTATGAAAAAAAATTGGTGGCAAAAATCAGTACTTTGCCAGCTGCTTAATGATTTCCATAATGGGGCCAATGAAGGTTTACCTGAGTTATTGCACTGAAAAGAGGTTTGTGCACCACAGTTGAACCTTGAGCAGGAGAAGTTATTGCCCGCTAACTATTAAGTCTTGACAGAATTAAACATGTTTCTAGTTCATGCCCTGTGTCTTTGCAAAATGTGAACAATCCGAATTTGGATTTTTGGAGTCAACTTTGCTTACACACTGGACTATTTTCTTATCACTATTATTGTTGTTATTGGTGTTATGAAATTTTGTATCCTACACACGGTCACGCATGGGCCTTGAGGTCATAGACAGTGACAGCACTAAATCAATATCAGAGAAGATCAACCACATCTACATTGAACTGATGGATTGTTTTAGTTGTGTTCAATCAGAATTTAGAGCAAAATTCTGACTTGAATTATGTATGAATTTAATCACTGGGACACGTGTGCAGTCTGTGTTTATTCGCCACCAACAAGTTAATGTAGCTTAGTGGTTAGCTGTGGCTAACTGGAAGTATACACATAGATTATGTTTAGTTTGTTTGTATGACCAGAAAATCAGTCAGTACTGAGAAACTGAGTCAGTTACTTTTATGAGGTTCATTCAAACCTTTTTTTTTGCTTAAGTTCTAAGTACATCTCCACCTGAATTTGCACCCACCACACCATCTACAATATTAGACCTACAATTGTATCTTTCCACTAACTTTGTCCCACGCTGCCTTAAAAAAAAAGCTTTGCGTTCTGTCTGAAGCTACTTTATATGTTGCAGTTCTCAGGCACAGCACAGGATTCTTCAGGCTGCACTAATGACGCTCACAGGAGAGATTTGTTCTTGCACTCAGGAAGGCACACTGGGAGAAGGAATCTCCTATGGCTCAAGGAATTAATAGTTCAGGCTGTTATACTGGCTCCATTGCACCCTCTGCAGTAATGCCTCCTGGGACTGGTGCTTATTTTCAGTCAGGTTACAGTACAGAGATTTATGGAAAATAACACACGTGTTGTCAGATGGAAATCTGTACTTGTGTACTGTAATTTACTGAAACATTAGTCGTTTATTATGTTTGCCAACCTATTTACCACTCCAGTTGTTCTTCTGCCAACTTGATTTTGCCTTTTTTCTTTTCTAATTTCCTTTGCTTTTACTTATACATATTGTAAAGAGCACTTTATAAACAAAGGCAGAACCTCATTGCACAGCACCAATCAGTAATTCAGTAGGCATAGAAGACCTATGAGGGGAATTATTCATGAGACAGCATTAGTATCCAAGTCATTCACATTTGTCCATGGAGTTTATGATGAAAATGTGGATGGAAAGAGCTTCTTATCCTGCTTTTCCTGCACTGATGCATCTCTATCAAGCATGGCCCTTTTTCACCTTGCTAGAAATGTTAAGAAAGTTATTTCGCTATCACCTTTTTTCTCTTAGAGTTATTGTATAATAGGTACAGTCTTAACCTGTGGTTCAGCTTTATTTGTGTCACATCAGAAACAGAATTGTTAGCTTTGGATAGGTGCAATGGTCCAATGAGCAACAGTGTCACACTGGAGAAACTGGAGCAAGTTCAGACTTTAATTTTGTCACCTGCCCAGATATTGATTCCCTGCCAGGTATCAGGAGTGCTGTTCTGAAGCTCATCCTGTATGATACCATGAGGTGGATGGAATGGGGGCCAGAAGCTACCATAGACTGAAGGGAAAAGAGACTTTTTCCTGTGAAGATTAATTAAATATTTTAATATGTCCTTAACCTTTGTTTTTAGTACTGTAAGTGACTGATTTGCCTAAGGTGATGGCTAAGGTGAAAGCCTGACTAGCCTTTTCTCAAGTAAGACTATTTGAGTATTCCACAATTGCTAAAACAATGCTTTAAACTTATTTTTCACAAAGAATACAGCTGTATTCTTTACTGATGAGTTGACAGACACAATCTTCATATTGTGGACTAGAATTCAAACTTTTTTTTTTTTTGATATGTATGACTTAAATCATTTAGTGTGAAAGGAACGGTGATGGAATATTAAGCAGAAACCCACAATAACCAATAACAGCGAGCTGACTGGGAAGCATTACCAGGTGGATGCTGCATACTTGTGTAGAACAGACATGGCTGCCAACAGGACAGTCTCCCAAGACAACAGGACAAGTTTGTTGAATTATGAAATAGTTTATAATATTTTTCCTCAGATGACAGCAGTCTACCTTGATGTTTGTTTCCCAAGTCCCTGGAATCAGCACTTTGAAATTGTCTTGAATGAATCATCTCGTTTTTACGATTAAAATGTAAAAAAATCAGTTAAATCTACCATTTGTCTACGGCATCCCAAGTTTTTATAAATGTTTTAAGATCCTCTAAGGTGCACCAGACATTACCACAACTTCATCAAAGGGTTTCTGTCTCTCCGTGTTTAAATAAAACACAAGACCAGGTTTATGGTAGCTATGCGAACCCTGCAGCTTCACTGTGAAAGAAAAACTTCTGAAGTGGTGCTGCATGTAGTAACTAGGTCTAAAGCAAGCTCACTGTTAGGTGTCTCAGTCAATCAGGGTGTGGACTGTTTAGAATCCCTTGGTTATTATCTTGTCATGTGTTTCCATGATTCACTGCATGCTCTTACTTTATTGTTTCTTTCACTCATTCCCAAGCATCTCCTCAACCCTCTTGTAATGTTGTAGAAATATTCATGTGTAGCAGTAGTAAATGAGCCATCCTTGTTTGAATGTCTTGTTAGGCAAACAGCTTGCTGTCTGACTACATTATATGCATGTATTCTGTAATGGTTTTGCGCAGAGGTGCTCCTTTTTCTCTTTTCCCTCATAGGGATGATTCATACTATGAATGCATGCCATTCACCTGGGGAAAATCTGTTTTTTTTTAGACCTGTTATTTCCTTTAGAAGTTTGAGATTTTTGTTGATTGTTAACTTTATACTGAGTTTACAGAATCTTAGCAAACTGCTGCTATGAATCATTTCTTTGGAGAAATATTTGTCATACCCTTCAACAAGCTTTTATGTCTCATATGAAAAATCCCACTAGACTGGGTTGAAAACGTCATACTTAAAAATAAATAGCTTGTTATTGTAAATAACTCTGTTTAGTATAAAACTCAATATGCTTCCCACCTTAAATAGTTTCTTTCTAATTGTTTCCATTTCTTATCAGCCTTTCTCTATGACATTAAACATTTTTCCCAGACCAGTGCTGAATGCATGGCTTGAAATGTCACCCCTAGACTGCCCTTGTCTCATATCTAACAAAATGTTTTTGCCAGAACCCAACCTGAAGCCTAGAGCCATTTCAGTATCAAAACTTCCCGTCACCCAGCCCCCGGCCTTTTTTCTGTCTCTCTCTCTGTCTAATGCTCACAGCGCAGTATAAGAACAGATGCTACACATGCTATATCAACATAACCATCATGATAAAGTATTGGATTCACTGTGATATGAAAGGATAACTTAAGTTCATATCAACCTGGTATATAACCCATCACTATTTTCTGACATTTGATGATGTGCTAAATCAGTTAATCCAGATAATATTTAATAATAATAATTTGTTGCAACCCTAACTTTGTGTATTACTAGAATATGAAATAATAATAATAAACAACTGTGCTATAATATTTCCATTTTATAAAATGATGGTATGCTTTTATCACTGCAGACCACAAAATATTATTTCGATATATCCCCCTAACTTTTCTTCTAGCACCACCAGCAGACAAAGCTTTGACCCTTACTTGATAGATTGACACATTTTGTACAGACAGTCATGGTTCCCATACCATGTGCATTACTAATTTTGGCGGTACTCTCTTGTTCAATCATGAGGTTACCATTTGTAACATTTCTAGTTTAGGTATCTGCAAAATCCCGTCAGCCTCAGTTGAACTTCTGTGTCTTCTTGTCTATTGTACTCAGTGTTGTGTCCAGTGCTAATTAGCAAGTGTTAGCTCACACTAAAATGGTCAACATTATACCTGCTCAGCATCTGCATGTTAGCATTAGCATTGGCATTAGGATTACACTACAGCCTCGCAAAGTTACTAAAAGACAAAGCACAAACATAGTCATAGATACTATAGAAGAAAAGTGTGTTTTTTGAAGCATGGCCTTAAATGTGGCCAATGAAGTGCATGAATACAAAAATCTACTTCTGCGGCTGTTTATTAATTGTTGGAGCATCATGCTCCTGGCTGCGTCAGTGTTATCTCTACTTGTTTCTGTTTGGAACCACTGCAGTTTGGATTGGGTCTAATTAACTTCAGGTGTATCTTGGACCAAGGTTGTCCTGACAGTAAAATAAATAAATTTGTGTGCTGTACTTTAAGCTCAGTGCAGAGCTTAATGTATGGGTCATGTGTAAATCTATAGGTCTCTGCTCCTTACGTTTACCCCTGCATTTCCCATTATTCCATTACAACAGCCTAGATCCAGCTGACCTCAACAATTCTCTACTCTATATTCTGCATCCCATGTCTTTGTGTGTGTGTGTGTGTGTGTGTGTGTGTGTGTGTTCCTGTTATCTCCCACACTGTAATAACAGCACTTTGGCCCCCGAACAGAAGCCAAGAGCGAAGAGCAAAGCTATCATTGGCAACATAATAGACTTATTTCACACTGTAAGTGTGAGTATATCTGTATGTGTCCTTGTGTGTGTCTTTTGCCTACTGTTACATCTCTTTTATCATTGATAAACTCATATCCCTGAACCCCCCCCCATATGCACTACAAACATATGCTCACTTTTCCATGCAATTACTCACCCACCCACACTTAAGTAGAATGCACTACAATTATGGACTGTCTGCCTTTCTAAGCAGCACACAGCCACTTCATGGGTGAAGAACAGGCAAGGGGGAAGATGGATGTGGGTAGATGCAAATATGCGTAGATGCTAAATCTGTTTTGCAGACAGAGATTAGTCTACACTTGACTTTCTTTTTCCACAGCAACCAACGCTTTTTTCTTCAGGTCTAACTTTTTTGGCAGTAAAAGATGTGGGGGGTCTAGTGGAGGAGGTACACAGCAGAATACAAGCTGCTTTGTTCATGTAAAATAACATCTTGATGAAAAAAGTCTCCACACGAAGTCCTCTTGCTTTCATCCTCATCTCATCGTCTTCTACAGCAGATGTGGGTGCTCAGTTGTGGAGCTTGAGATGATACAGCTTGTATGTGAGCTAAGTGAAGCGATATATGTGATAGTAGTTGTACATGGGGAAGACACTGTAACCCATCTTTTTGAACAAGTCTTTTTGTATGTGAATGTCCCACTGACTCATAGTTGGTGACCTTTAACTCGTTGTCAGTGCCCACTGTGATTGGATTCTTCTTCAATTCTTCTTTTAATTCATCTTCTTCAAATTGGAAGTTGGTTCTGTTTTGCCAGTTGAGGTCTTGCCATCGTCTTTGCTCAATGACTCGCTTCCTCTGCTAATTAAAGGCAACCTCATTGACAAAATGGTGAATATCATGCATTAATTGTGTTACCATCACCAACGATTACAATCCTTCAACCTTTGACAAAATTTGACACACTGTTTTTATTCTGTCTCTTATTCTAGAGTCCTAAAATCTTGCTGTGAAAGCAGAGAAACATGACATGATGTTAGGGACAGACAAAGAATGGGGACAAACAATGGACAAACAGAGACCGGTGTATGACAGTGGCTCAAAAAAAAAGAAAAAAAAAACTGTGACTACTCCTCTGTTTCAGAGTTCCACTAACAACATCATGTCAGGCCAACTCTGATTATCATTTCCAATACCTGGGTCAAACCGAAGAATTAGTAAGCACCTTCCTAATATTGAACAACACCTCTTAAGAGTTAATTGAAGTTAATGAAAAAAGTTTGTCAGGAAGAGGTTCTTCTGTTTCACTAATCTACCTAACTCAAAGCAGCAGTCCCTTTGACAGTTTACCTCTCCAGTCAGAATACTCTGCATGTGCATTCATTCAGTCATGTTCATTGTGCTTTCTGCTTGGATATACCTTCCTACTCCCTCTGAATATCTTTTGCATTCTGGCTCTGACCCCATTCTGCTTCCAAACCATCCTAATAACATCCAATCATTCTTTGCAAGTAATTTCCCATAATAATACAGGCAGGCTCTTTCAACACAACCTTGAACTGTATTCAAGAGCTGACTTCTTGACAGTACAGAAGTGAATTATGTTGCACATGTGGTTTGAGGAGTATTGAATGTTTTGATTCTCCTGCTGTGAAATGTGTCACTGTTGGAATCAGTCATGACTACAATAATTCTAAACTTGACATTGACGCCCTTCAATTCTACAGGGGGTGTGTCTCACACAAAGAAGACTTACTTTGGCTCAATTATCACTTGTCTTCAAGTGCCACATTCACAACCACAGTATGTGGACTTTGGTTCAGATGTTAATGCTAGGGGAATGATGGTGGACTTAGTATTAACATTGCTTTAACATTTACCCAAAACTATAGTATAGCTGATATCTTGGCTTGTGTCCCTGGCGTCTGTGTATGTGTGTGTGTGACAGAGAAAGACAGAACAGATGGTTACTCACTCATTTTAAATGTCACAGATTTCGCTGAGGTTAATGCATTGTCACATTATATTTAATTTATTTATGAAATTAAGGCATCTCTGCCCTTAAAGACCAGCCCATGGCCAGTCGCCTGAAAATGACCACATCTGGACAAAATGCATATGTTTCTTTCAGTCAGTCAAGTTCACAGCGTTTTCATACAATTCAGACCTTCTGCTTATGTAGCAATTATATGACAAATATATACAAATTATAGATGACAAATGGCTATTTAATGGCTGAAAATGTTTCTGCAATGAAAGATGACTTCCGACCTCAGGAATACTATGGATCAAAATAAAGGATTGCATGCAGACAGTTTTCACCCACTGCTGCCCTGCATTAAATGTTGCATGAACCCCAAGGGGCAAGTGTCAGACTTCCACCTTCAATCAAAGATAAACTTGTCAGAAGTTACTCATCCACTCCAAGTCAGACTAAATTGAGACAGAGGCAGAAGGTGTCTGAGCATGCTTGCAGCGAATGGATGGGTTGTCATTAAAGTTTATACTCTAAGTGGCCAATGGATCAAAGCCCACTGACATCAGCGATCACCTGACTTAGCACCACCAATACTGAGAATTATTGGATAGATGTCCATGAAATTGGGTACAGATAATTATGGTGCCCAGTGGATGCCTAATAATCAAGCAGACAAGCAGATCAAAGTTTTTAAATATTTCATCATTTACAAAATGTTGTCATGGTTCTCAATGGATGAATCTTCATGACTGTTGTCCCCTGACTCTTTCTCTAGCACCAATATTGGGTTCACATCTGTGATTTTGAATGCAATGTCTCAACAACTATTGAATAGATTGCTATAAAACTTGTTCTCGGGGTGGCACTGTTCGAATCCCCCAGCTGGTTGGGCCTTTCTTTTGCATGTCCAGCTTCCTCTAAGTCCAACGACAGGTAGATTTATAGTTTAAGTGGTCACTCTAAAATGCTCATGGATATGAATGAGAGTGTACTGTATATAGTTGTTTGGATGGATAATGGACAATGGATGGATATTCATCTTCCCATAGGATGAATTGTAATACCTTTGGTGTTCCCTTAATTTAGTCCGATTTTTAATTCATCTAATAAAACTAACATCCAAACCATAGTGAGGTGTGGATTCTGTTTAGTGGTACTTCAAATGTTACATGCTCATGCTAAACTACCAGCCTCACAAAGCTTCTAGTGTGCCTGTACACTTACTGTATATTACACTTTACAGTATATACTATATTGTACTAACGCATATTTATTAAAGGCTTTTTATGTTTTGTTCAACAAGTAGCAGGGAACACAATGATTTGAAATTGAAAAAAATAACTATTATATGAAAACCATGACAGTAAGACAAATGAAAAATAATGTCCAGTTCATATATTCAGACGTGTGAAATACAGTTTGACATTCTAATGGTTAGGTTTGCCTTTCATCAACACTTTGCGTGTCATAACCTGCAGGACGTCTTGACAATCAACAAGTCACCCATAATGAATTGCAAACTGTTGAATGTTGAGAGCTGTTGAATCTGGCCAACAATTGTCCTCTTTCATTGTTTTTTTCTCTATTTTCCTTCTTCCATCTGTTACTGCTTGAGAAATCTGTTTATTCTTCTGTTTTTCTACTGAATGGCAGTCGGCTAGGTCTCCTTCGGATAATGCATGTGTGATCTCAGTGGGAGTATCCCAGTTAAACAAAATAAATAGAATAAAAAGATGGATTGACATTAAAAAGGAGGTGGGGATGAAAATAATAAATAAATAAAGGCAATGAGTGACTAAGAGAGGGCGATGTGTAGGCTTCATGGATGCATACGTGCCTCCCACATATTTCACAAGCAGGAATATTAAGTCATGCATTAAAATGATAATGCCTCATTTTATTCCACTAGAGACTTCTTAATGACCTGCCTCTGTCGCTCTCTTGCTGTCTCTCTCCACTTTAATCCCTTTCAGTATCCTCCTTTATTGCCCACTCATTCTCCCTCATTTAGTTCTGATTAAAATGTGTTCACTCATCCTCTTCTACTCATTCTTACCTGCCTTTAGTTTTTTTTTTGTTTTTTGTTTTTTTTTTACTCCTGATTCTCTACAGCTTTCTCTCTGAAACTCTTTACATCAACAATCCCTCTTCCTTCACAGTTCTACAAGTCTAGAAGAAGGCTGTTTAGTCCTCTATGTTGAACTCATTAAAAATACTCTGTGCAAAGTAGAATACCTAATCAAATAGTAATTGAACTTGTTTTCTGACTGATGGATTTTTTTTTACAGATAACTCTACTCTACTTTGATTTTCTCTTTAAAAAGATTTTAAATATTTTATACTTAAAGTCACTGAACATCTTGTCTAAGTATACATATTAACATGAATACAACTTTTTATCATGTAATAACCATAATGAATTAGACAAAATTTGGTACAGCCATGTGAGTTCACAGTATAGGCCACCCCACACATTATTGTAGGCCCAGTTTAATATGAAACATAATTTTATACAGCACATATAGCAAAAAGTCACCAGAACTTCACAGGGTCACGAGGCTTTTTAAAAAATACACAGTGGTCCTATATGTCAACACTGTTGACCCATTTGAACACAAGCTATATTCACAGATACATACACTCTCTGCTAAACAGCCTTGTCTTGCATTAGAGACATATGCACTTAAAACAACTATAGAGTTAATAAGAGCAATAGCCAAGCATCAGGGTGAAGAATGCACTGAATATGTCAATAAAGAAACATATTATATGTATACGTGTTTCATTTCAATACAAACATAATACAGAGAATTCTATGAAAAGTTATTTTCATAAAATACCAGGAAAAATCATCTCAGACGCATTATTCACAGGAAATGATTCATCCAATTCACTTGTTTCACACAAGTTTATCAGTTGTTCTGATTCATCCAATTCACTTGTTTCACACAAGTTTATCAGTTGTTCCATAGTGTTTTTGGTATGCATTGAATTTAATATGACATATCCTTAAATATATCACTTAGTCAAGGGCTGTCAGTTAATTCAGGTTTGGGAACCACTGCTCTATGGAGTACTTGGCCTGAAAAAAACATTGAAGACCCAGTAGTAATATTAGTACATCCTAAATCCAGCATCCAAAGTAAGAATGTTGTTAACTCTAAAAAGAAACTAGCAGGCATAGAAAAATTATGGAAAACATGTCGTACCATAAGGAAAAGCAGCCAAGCTTAACGATAAGTCATATGGATCTGATCATATGGTGTTGATAATTGAGGGCATTCCCTCAGACAGCAACACGACACACTTACATCACACAAAAACACTACATTGAAGAGCAGAGTAGTTTGTAATCTTAGTTTTAAATAGACTGTTTGTTACAAGAACACTGAGTTTTATAACACATTACAGTGTTATAAAATGTACCATGTGTGCACAGCCCAAAAACTAAAACCACTTTTCCTAAAGTTAGTGTTTGCATGCAGGACTTCAAGCATTAGCCAATCACTTGGACAAGTTAAATGATGACTACGGGACCAGTTTAATAAGGAGATGATATATGATGGCAGGTTGCCATTAAGTCCTTTGTAAATAAACAGAAAGTAATGCTTGTCACGTCTTACTGTTAGAGAAGTCCAACCAACCTTTTCATACAAGATGCAATGATGAGTAGAATAACTGTCAGCGTTAATAAATCTCAGGGCAGAGTGATGATAGAAAATGCTTTAATTTGCATTTGGCTTTACATCAAAACACACACATACTGTAGGCAAGTATACTGTGTATGCCAAATGTTTGTCAGCATTAGTTAATCATGAAAAGCCTCTTTCTTTCAGTGTTGAGAAAATTAAAACCCACTCATTCTTGGCTTGTAGCCTGGTGCCATGTTGTTACCCTGTTGATACTAGATTGAATCAAAATCTCTTACCAGGTTTCTAAGATATCTGTCTTTAGTTGCAATTCCAACCTGGCAACTGAGAAACAAATTTTGTGGTTGTTTCACACTAAAGTCCTGTGTTAAACTGTGAAGGCTGGCAAGATACAAGCCAACTGCCTCATTCTTGGCAGGATCTGAAAAGTGGGGCAGGTGCAGCAGAGGACAAGACAGCAGTGCTCTTTCAAAGCGCCTCTGGTGACCTGGGGAAGCCCTCTCAAAGAGTCAATGCATATGCTAGGAAAAGGAAACAAATGTTTTGGTCAGTCAGTGATACCATAGTTGATTCACATAATGAATATGTTTAGTGACTGACAAACTGCTAACCTTATGATGGCTTCTCACCGATAGGGTGGAATACCCAGACACCTTTGCAGAACCCTGGGTAACGAACAGCATAACATACCTCACGATCACTGGTTCAGGAAAACCTCTCAGCTGCCATTATAGTTAAAATGCAGGGCTGTCAAGAGAAGCCAGCTGAACAAGTAGATTATGCAGTTCCCAAATTGTACATGTTAATAAACCCATAAGTGGAGACAACAAATTGAACATTTGTAAAACCAATTTTTTCTTATACTGTGTATGGCCCTCTAGCCACTGACAGAACCGAAACCTACAACATTGTAGTATAAATGCTTAATTGCACGGGACAGGACTGGAAGGCCTTCCAGCTGAGACGCAAGTGATAGAGCCAATAGCGGCCATTCTAGAAGATGCATGTGATTCCACATTTCAGAAGTGGCTGGCTCTCTGTTCTGCTTTGCAGAAAGATTATACACAGCACAGAGTAGATCGAGCTGACAGGAAGTAAGACACAGAAATTGCATAGACAGAGAATCTGGTCAATTTTCCAAATAAAACGCTTACTCCCAATTGTAAAAATCTCAATGGCCGTACCCATGGCCGAAACACATCAATCAAGGAAAAATGACTAACTCAACAAACTCAGGTGGGCTAACCCTCTCAACTAAATTCTATCTGCATGATACAGTATATATATATTTGTTAAAACAGTTGGGATGTGATGATTCAACTTCATGGTACATACCAAAGAGTAGAGAGAGTGAAATTCCTCTGGTGAGAAGGCTTGCTGTTACTGTGGGGGCAACTTCCCATCAACCATCGCCAGTTACACTCTCCAGTTTAATAGCTACCGTTGATTCTGATGTCACTATAACTTTCTACAGGTGCATTTCTTACATACACTGATTTTGTCATCTGTTAACCCTTGTCTTTTTAGTATTGTAAAGGCTGTTGGGCTGCGCAATATTTTAGACAATAATTAACTTCTCATTAATGACTTTGAGTCCCTGATGATGTGTGAAAAAGTACGAAAGCGTATTGCATTCACCTGAAAAAAAAAACTTTCTAACTTTACGGAAGTGCAGTGGCCAGCGAGGCACCTTTCCTTATCTCGAGAAAAGATCTCGTAATTACAAGAAAATATCTCGTAATTACGAGATCCTGATCTCGTAATTAAGGTGTCTAATTCTTTTTTTCCAGGTGAATGCAATATGCTTCCGTTAAAAAAAGCATTGCTGAAAACTACAATTTTTTTCCTCTAAAAAGTAACATATTAAATCGTGCATGAACTATCCGTTCTCACCCTGTGTAATTTTTATACCACAGTCTGCACTATAATTTCAATCAGTTATATTATTTTGAACTCTGTGTTATTTTCTTTGTCAGTTTCAAGTTTGAGTTGTGAAATTATCACTTTAAGAACTTATAATCAAAAGTTTTATTCAGATATTATTTCTCTGACGGTTTGAAGAACGGACATAAGATCTGTGATGTCATCCATAGGTTTCTGAGGAGCCATGTTAAAACTGGCTGAGCTATAGAGATCAAAACCATTTTTGTACCAGACTGTAAACATGTTTATTTCTGCTGTGAAGTTGGACATTTTAACATAGGGGCTTATGGAGATTCGTTGCATAGCCAGCCTCAAGTGGACGTTTGTGGAAATGCAGCCAGCTTTTGGCATGTTGCCACTTGGTTTAAACACACCATAAGTATTTTCTTTTTTGCATGAAGTGAATATTAGGTCAAGAGATTGTTTTCAGATACAATCATTGCCATTTTTATTCCAAAATTCAAGAAATGTTAGTCATTCCAAAATGGGATTTTGGTGCATTCTGGCTGACATGCACACCTGGTTATTATGCAAATCTTCCTGTTAAACATTCACAAGCTGCCATAATCCATGTCTGTCTCCTTTTGTGTCCAGCTGCATTACTCCCCATTTTCATCACCAGTTGAAGCTCAGTGTTTTGGGATTTTTTATTTTATTTTTTTTTACTTTTTAAAGCTTGTTAAGCTTGTTTTTCATTTCAAATAGTCCATTTTCATTTGCTTTCAGTTCATTATTCACTTCTACACATCACTGTCTGTTGAGCTGCTCTTATTGTTGGCATATTTGTTTACTGGTCATGCCATTTATAGCTTCAGTCAGTTTTTTTTTTCTTTTTTCTTGTTTTCATTCTGTTGTTGTTTTGGTCGTGCTCCAAACCGGCACTGACCTTTTGTAAAGGGATAATCCACTAAATCGCTCAGCCGGCCATAAAGAGCTTTTTATTTACCGCGTACTGTCTCGAGGCATTTTAAACTCGCTCTCTCCAACTCTCCCATGATCCTCTCTCTTTTTCTCTCTCTCCCTCGTTCTCTCCTCAGTTGTGTCTCTTCCATGTTTTATCTCACTCACTTGAACTCTTTGTTCACTGCTGCCACCTCTTAATATATTTTGTTTATTTTTCATCCTTCATTCTTTTCCTCTTCTAAATATTACTCTTTCCCTCTTGCCATCTCTCTTAATACGGTATGTACTGTTTATTTCCCTTTCCTCACCCTCTTACTTTCTCATATCTCTTATTTTGTTTGGATGTGTGTGTGTGTGTGTGTGTGTGTCTGCCATTGTTATTTCTGGAAGATTTAATTATCAGTCCTCTCGATGAGGGAGTTGGCACATACAGCCAAATTATCACAGACTTCATAAATTAACACAGCAGAGAGATTAGACACAGACGGGCTACCGCACGCATGCAAACATACACATAGAGAAAACATGCACATAATCTGAAACATACTTAGGCACACACACGCACACACACACACACACACACACACACACACACACACACACACACACACACACACACACACATGTGACCAGTGTGTCACAACAAGTCAGACAAAGGCACATATAAAACACACACCCACGCACAGAGTGTGTCACAAGTAGTTAGAGGAAGATGGACAGAAAGGTGTGAATCACGCATGAATCACAGTGCATCATAAGACACAAAAGTGTATTCAAGGGTATTCAAGGTGTGTGTCACAGAAAGAGTTGATAAATTAAAGAACGTGAAGCCGACCTGTAGTCATTGTACTCAATGGAAGTAAAATTAATTCATTCAAATACACGAGAATTATTTATTATATAAATCTATGTACTATATCTATATATCTTTTATATATATATTATATACGTTATTGATATAATATATTATATATTATAATTATATATATCTTATTTAAATTGCCTTATTTCAAGTGTATGTGTGTTAGGAGGATAATAGTCGGCTCACACCAGTTTTTATAAAATTATTAAGGATGTATAATGTATAAAAAATGAGTGAGGATCTGGACACACAGTGTCACAGCTTTAACTGGATAATGTGATCATACATACATCTGTCTTCTCCTGTTGGGGAATGGGAGGATCACTTCAATAACATCTGCATCAACATCTGTGCACAGGATTTTGGTACAAAGTAAACACAGGATGCTCTTGGTTTTCCTACTGGAAAATCACTTTGAACTTTTTAAATGATCATTCCGAAAGTTCATGTGACATTCAATATGTTTACAAGACATAAGGGAAGATAGTCAGAGGAAAAGTTTTCAGTCATGCTTTTTTTTTTTTGCACATTGGGTCAAATGACACCCAAAAAGAAATTTAGTGTCCACGCCTCTCTCAGAGCTCAATGTGCGGTAGGCTGTAGTGAGTCTGAGTGAGGTTTATTTTTTGAATGCAGTATTATGTTACATTTCACAAATTTTCATCATGGGTTATTATTTTGTTTTTATCCAGCCAGTCAGAAGAGTGAATACAGTTTTCCTAACAGGAAAAGTACCAGTGCTAGCTTTCATGCCTAAGTGTGTTTTTTTTTTTGCAGGTAAAGAGATTTGACTTCACAGCTGCATTTGTGACAAAACACACAGTTGAACTGGCACTTGTTTTAGACAGATCTGGCGATAATGACTTCAGGATGGCATGTTGAGACCAGGACCATGTAATGCTGATAGCTGCTGAGGTTCCTTCAGTGCACACAGCTGGTCTACCATCAGCAGCAGCCTCTGGTTTGAGATCTGGACACATACTGTCACACCTTAAACAGGATAACGTGATCATCCTGTTAAGGAAATGGGAGGATCACCTGAAGAAGTTAGCTAAATTGGCTTTGGTGTTGTACCCATAATTCAAGCAAGGCATCATGGGGATTCCAAACAGATAAAATATATATTTTTAAAAGTCTGAAAATGTAAAACGCACAGGAGAGAAGGCAATCCTCATAGCAAATCCAAATTGACACCAGTGCAATCATCTTTGGGTATCTTTATTTAGCCTTGGTTCCTTAACAGCCATCTGGAACCATGACATACTTTGACAGACATGGATCAGAACTTGCTATTTACTTGACAAATGAAAAGCTGATGATTTTATATGTGTAATAGCCTTATATGGCTACCCTGCATTTATATAGTGTTTGTGTATGTGTGTGTGTCTTTTGTGTGCGTGTGTGTGTGTGTGTGTCTTGTGTGTGTGTGTGTGTGTGTGTGTGTGTGTGTGTGTGTGTGGATGTGTGTGTGAGTGAGTGAGAGAGAGAGAGAGAGAGAGAGAGAGAGAGAGAGAGAGAGAGAGAATGAAAATGCACTTTGAAAATGCTGACAATATAAAAAAAAATGCAAATGCTGCTTTTTGAAGGGATTATTAGAATGTTAAAATATATGTCAAAAAAACATTCCATCTGATTTCACACTTTGGTGCATCAATGAACACTCCTTATAGCATGGATGGATGGATATATATTAAAGATGTGAACTATTTTTCACCATACATCCACTCAAAACTCTATTTTGCATGCAGCTATAGGTGACAACAAAAGCATCATGAAACCAGACATCTAAACTTTTTTAGAAGATGTACACTGCTAAGCTAATAAGACAGATACTGCAGTCAGATTTCTATAGTGTGTGTGTGTGTGTGAAACAAAACCCAGTTCACTGTTATGTCACAGACACATGCACACAAACCTTTGCATGCATGCACAAAGACATCCCGACATATCCCATGTCCCACCACCAGCAGCAACAGGCACACACACATCTATGGAAGCTCACATTTACAATGACACAGAATATCACCCACAACTTTAGCAGTACAGCTTCTCAAATAAATGTTATATATTTAAAAGGAAATAAGATGAAACACATTAGCAGGACTCTGGACAAACGCTTACACATATAGAGCACATATAATAACTAATGTATAACTGGTGATTCTGAGCACATGCAGAAGCTCAAGATATAGTCCGACTAAACGTTGAAAGTACCAAAGTAACCTTGATCAAAAAGTGGGGCATAAACTCTGTCTGATTGTTCCTGCAGTAGTAAGGCCGGCTGTAATGGCTGTCTGGGGATTTGACCAGCTGATAAAAGTGTGCTACCAATGGATACGATTGCATGGACAAAGATAATTGTCTTCCCTATAGGCCAAGAGGCTGCAGATAGGATTTAGAGATCAGAAGAAAGAATGTTGTTGAAAATGAAATCATGAAGAAACAAAACGTCTTTTCTCTGCCAAATGGGTTCAGAAGGCACCACATGTCCACTAAACCACTGTCATACTGGTGTGTGATTATAACCTAAACTAGGTCTGTTTATTTTATGAGCACACATCCATTGACATGTGGCACAACTCATACGTGAAAATTGTTTTATGACTTTGTATCTTTACGAGTGATAGTGTGACCCAACCGCATCATCACAAGAAGAAGTTTGGACTAATGCACTGATCAACTCACAGTACATACAAACCCCCCCCCCAAAAAAAACAGATAATTATGGGTAATCAAGGATGTCCCATGACGACTGATGCAATTTAGGGCTTAGTGACACTTAACCCAAGTATGATGGAAAGTTCTACCTCTTTAGCAGGTTATTCAGTACGTATTGTTATGGAATTTTCTATCCTTAGGTAACACAAGGTCACGTGTGGGCCTTGAGGTCCTCGGCAGTATTAATTGTTTGTCTTTGACTAGGTGCCACCATATCTCAACAATGTGGTGGCCGGGGTCGAAGGGACCTGTTGCTGCCTTCCTAGACCTAGACATAATAGATAGTAGTAGCTGTTGACGTTCCAATCTGCATAAACAGACATCTGTGTCTCCAGACTAGAATATGCTGACAATAACAGCTCCAAGGGTAAAGACATTCTCTTTGACTAATTCTGGTGTTTAAAGTCTGTCCACCAGCATGAGTTCGGCAGAATGTGAGACTGACTCTAGCACTTCGGATGTACTTTGAAAGTGTCTCTAATTCTCCTTGGCCAAGCGTCAATAAATAATACAGCATAAGACATCAGAGGCTCCTGAACACATTCTTCCTTCCTGACCTCACCATTGACCTTTGACTTCAGCAATTTCTCCACAACACTTATGAGAACACTTACCACCAAAGAATATCCCAAGTCACTCAACAAATTTCAGCCTCAACCTTTTTCCAAATAATTAATTCTGATCGTGGAGAATGAAGCGAAAATCTCCTCATACTGCATCCTTACTAGCTGAATAGGTTATGAGACCAGTAAAACCAACACCCAGGTAGTTCAGTTGCCTTTTCAGTGTGATTGGGTAGGACGGCTTGTCTGATCTAGAGTTGCAGCTTTTTGGTCCCGGGGCTTGCATTAGCCATACTTGTCTCACATAATCTTAACAGACAAACACTTCCACCTTTTGTCCAAACCATCCCTGCTTGTTTCCACAGATCAATATGTTACAGATGTGGACAGAAACAGTCTGCATTTGCTTTGAGAAGATAAATCACTATAATCAGAGAATAGATGTAGAACGTGTTTGCTTCTAAAATGGTATTTATATGTATGGATTGGGCTGTGAAATCGGTGGTCTGTTGTTCAGCAGAAACATTTCTTATGTGTCTGATTGCATTTGGTTTTGAATCAGTTTTTTAATGAGCCTCCGTCTCTATATCCAAGAATTTTAAAGACTCTGAAATAGGGCCCCGAAATGTAACGCGTATCAGAGTGGATTTTTGTGACTCATTCGATTTGTCTTTATTAAAAAATATAGTCTTGGTTGGGATCGCCTCAAGGGTCTAATATTTCACTGTGCTTCCTTTTTTTTCCAAATGCCATTAGCGGACCATTTTCAGATGCCTGCAATTCTCTTGACGGACCCTTAGCGTTGTTACACACGCATGCACACATACCTTGTGACCCTCACAGCTATCCATACAAGCTGTCTAAAAAGGCTTTGATTCCATACAGGTCTGCCTCACACCCCAATGCATCAACCATGTCTCTCTCTCTCGCTCTCTGTTACACACAGACACACTCGCACACACAAACACACACGCAATGAAAAGCTGCGATTGCCCAAACGTCATTCGGCATTCTTGCTCGCAAGGTTTCTCATTGTGAGAAAGGGAAAGAGGTGCAAATGGAATGCGAAGAAATAGAGGTCGATAGAAAATCCACTCTAAGCTGCCATTTGTTCACCTTCAGCAGCATTTAAAAAAAAATGCTTTTCAGGGCAGATAAATTTTTAAAAAATGTCGGTTTCACGCATTATTGTGGAAAATCGGGACATTTCAGGACGTAACCCATATCAGCTCAATTTTGTATATACATGGTAGAACTTTACAAAATACAAAACGAATACAAAATACAAAACACAATAGAAGAATAAGAAACAATAAATGTACTTGGTCACACAAAGCACAGTGCAGAGTGCATTTTAAGATTACTCTTGAGAATCTCAATAGAGGGGGTTACTACTGGTTCTCAGGACTGAAGTAAAAGATTTCAGATCTCTGAAAGTATAAAAAGTGAAATGATGAGAGCAAACAGAAATGCTGTAATAAAAGGGAGCCAACACTGGAGCAGGAAATGGAATAAAGAAGACTGAAAATAAATGTGTTTGTTGTTTGTTTTGATGATTCCGAGCTCACTCTGCGACTGCCTAATATGAATGTAAACATTTAGTAGTGTCTGGCATACCATGATACAGAGTAATGTGGTATAGTACTCAAATTACTTTTTTGTTGTTGTAAGAAGTAATATAATAACATGTTTTCGAAAGGTTGCTGTTAGCATTTTCCTGTTTCTTTTGTTGCCCATATCCCATACATGTTTGCACTTTTACAGTTCCTCAGTTACTTCAAATAATTAAACTTAGTTTTTTGCAGCTGAGTTGCAAAAATACGAAGCCCCTGAAGTGACATGAGGAAAAAAAAACATTGTGGGATCTCGACTTCAAATATATATATTTTTTTTCCTCATGTCACTCTGGGGGCTCCGTACAAAAACAAAACAAAACATGTTGTATGAACTTATTAGCGTATGCATTGAACCCTTCTGATGTTCACTTGTAATCAAACATAATGGAACTGTAAAGGAGATCTTAGAGTTAGAGATCATGGGCCATGCAAGGCTATGCAAGGCTATGTGATCAAGATGTGCAAGGAATCGCAAATAGGCTTTAATTTTTTTGGCAAAGCACAAGGAGTCACTGCCAGTCACACAGTACTGCTGTTATTGTTAACCTGGATATATGTATAGTGAGTCCACAACCATAAATTGTACTTTTGTTTTACTTCAGCAGTGAAAGTCTGTTTACCTCAAGTATGACTGATCAGCCAAGAATTTAGAATATAATAGAATATCTTTCATTGGACTGTGAATCCACCTGTAATGTCAGATACAATCCCACTTTGCACAAGAACATCCTGAGTGCTCATAACCAAGTTGTGCAACAGACCTCTGAGAACAATTTTGCAAATTGCCTTTGTTTCCTCTTCAAAATAAGTTTTGGGTACCTACCTTAGGGTGTGTTGTCTGCTCACGTTTTGTTGCCCTTCTGGACCTGTTTTCATGTTACTACATTCTGAGACCTTCTCAATTACTTTCTCAAGTTATTCTAACCTATAAAAGTGGCCTGAGCTACAAAAAGTTGTAATGCATCATAATTTTTCTTTAACAGGTTGCATTTATGACCCTTGATCACATCAAAATATGTTGCTCCTTCTGTTGTCTCATATCAGTAACAGAAATGGGGACAGAATGGAGTTTTAACCACCTGAGACTCAGCACAGTAACCTGGCTGTGTCCCACTCTTTACCAGATGTTCGCTGTGATGCAAAAGTCTGCTGTTTGCTGACCAAAAGAGGACGGCAAAGCAGACATTCAACCACCTTTGTATTGTTTAGTCTAGATTGGAACCTCTACGAAGACACACTGAAAGAGAATATTGTAGATGCATATTGTTTTCCACAAATAAACAGTATTTTCAGATTTATCTGGCTTAGTGTGAATGTAAGAGAAGGATGTGGAAGGAGAAAGGACAGAGACAGAAGGACAGATTGAGTAGGGAGGAAGAGGATTAGCTTCTGGAATAAGGATGTGTTTGAGAGACAAGCTGAGTGAGGCGGAGAAAAACAAGGAAACAGGAGATGAGAACACAAAGAAAAAAAGAAAATAATCTGAGGTAGAGGAGTGGGAGCATAGACTAAAGGGAGAAAACTAGGATAAGATGGAGGAAAAAAAAGGCTTGAAGGCAATTCAAAGCAAAGGTTAGTAAGCCAGAGAACGAGAGACAGGGTAAGGTAGACAGAGGAAAAGAGTGAGAGAGATCACCTTCCATCCTGTTAACCACTGTAGAGTGGGAAATGGGATTTTGTGTCAAGTTGCTCCAGCAAATTGCTGCATGGTGCTGGGTTACAGAGGATAGCCACCACCTCTTCTTGACATATCGAGCTGTTCAAAGACTAGTGTGAGACCCAAAGGTACTCTGCTGCAAAGTTAAAATGGGTGTCTGAATCATACAAGATAAATTGGTTCCTGAGGTCATTTTCCATAGATGTTGGCAAAGCCTTGGCTGCTTCCTGTAGGGTGATCTGGCCTGAATACAAACCATGAGGATTCGATGGCTATTGTTCCTGGATGTTTCTCATGGTGTCATGGAAGCAGTTTCCTGACATCTTGAGAGCTGGTCTTGCTCGGAGACATTAAATCTGTCCTCAGTGGCACACCGTATAGTCTAAATGTTGACACCCAATCAAATAGCATGTGGTAGACATACCATGCTGTTAAGTTTGCTCAGGAAATGGAAACTAGGAAGCTTGGGTGACTACTCAGAAAAGCAGTTCGGCTAACTGGCTTTGACTCCACAAACTGACCCAGCTAGTCAAGGTTTCTCATAGTTGGTCGGTACTGAAAACAAAAAAAAACAAACAAACTGAACATTGGTGCTGCAGAAAGCAACAAAACTAATTATGTTATAGCCTCATCCACGGTCGACTAAAAAAAAACAATCTAAAGTCATGTTCTAGCATGAAAATGCTACTTTTCCCTCTAATTTATCTTAACTCTTTCTGACTGTAGTAACTTGTAGGAGTTCACTTTAAACTGTGAAACAATATACTCTTGTCACTGTTAATTCCACTGTCATTTCTTATAGAAAGTGACTGAGAAAGTTTGCTTATTAAATCCAAAGTTTTGTTTTCATACTATATTGCACACTGCACCAAACTTTGTGAGTCTTATACAGATTTTGTTTACTGACTTTGCTTGCTTTCAGCGCTGGTTTTTGACTCCTTGTGCATGCTCTGGTGAGACCGGAAAGCTTACTGGGCTTTGTGGGTGGGATGTCAGTGTCGCTCTTTCTTTCTCGCTTACATCAGGTTCTCTTCCTTCCCATCTCTCTGTCCTCTCTCCATATCATTCCTCTTTCTGCTGTTTTCTCATTTGATGCCCTCTGCCTTACAGAACAGTGTAGGTCTGCTGCATGTTAATAATTCATGCTAGTGAAAGACAGTGCTGCTTCTTCATAATAACAATGCATGCGCGCACACATACGCACAGGCTGTGTTGCAATCATGACTGTCAGGTGTAAACCACTTGACTTCTCATGTTTTAGCTAATGAAGGCTATGTTATATCATTTTTTTTAGCAGGGCACATTTTCTCCAAAACTGATTGTTTGAATCAAATTCTGAACACATTGAAACAGATGCTTATTTATGTTATAAATTTTTTATTACAAAACAAAAATGAAGGGTAGTGTGATTACACTTCAGCATCACATCGACAAGCATAGTTTGGTAATGTGTATTGTGTTTTGTTGGGTACATGATGGATTTTAAGCTACTGGGAGATGGACCAAAAGGTTATTAGTTTTTAGTCTTTTATTTGCATGAGTGTGTGGTTTAAGATGAGAAAGGTCACTGTTTGGCCTTTTACCAAGCACATAATTATTTAGTAATTTGTTAGTTTGAATACAGAAAATACAGTGTTTGGCCCATTACCAAAAGTTATGCGAGTGCATGTGGTTACAACTTGTCCATTATTCAGAACTTTATTGAGGGAATAAAGTGCATTCGGTAATGCATGTGTACAGATAAGAGACTGCATGCCCCTGTACCTAAGCATGCATGTGGGTGTGAAGCTGTTTTGCTGACATTAACATAAGCACCATATTTTATTTATAGCACCTTTGTGACACACAAACAGTCTGGAGAACATTATCCTCTAGCTAAAAACCTCAGACAGCAGCTAAGAGCTAATACATTGTTTAGTGTTATGTGTTATGTCACAGTTGTAAACTCTGAGAAACCCATTTTATGCCTGATCTGAAACACATGAGCCTATTCAAGGTTGTTTTTTTTGTTTTTTTTAGATTTTTTTTGGCCTTTTCAAGCTTTATTTGATAGAGACAGCTAAAGAGTGACAGGAATCCGGGGAGAGAGAGACGGGGAATGACATGCGGAAAAGAGCCACAGGTCGGATTCGGACCCTGGGCTTCCGCAGCAAGGACTGAGCCTTTGCACATGGGCCGGCTGCTCTACATGTTGTTTTGTGTTTTAACATCAGTTCAACAAGAAATATAGAGGGTTAAATGTTTTGCTCAGTAGTGCAGAAGAAACAGATCGAATCATTCGGTCACTCAGTTATCTCTTCAATAACAGGCATAGACTGAAATAAAATGGCACCAACTCTCTTTCCATTGATTAAGGCATTAATAATAAAGTTCTGATCCCAACAGTCATTTGACATTTTAAACAAGCAACAAACAAGCAGTGCAAACAAATGATCAATCTACAAGGTAACCTGACCTTGATTTACCTGCAACATATCGTACATGGATCTTACTTGATTGTTTTTCTGAATGCTTTTCCTGATGAAGCGTATTCCTTTTGTACCACTTGAGTACATCTTTCAAAAACTGCATTAAAACACATCAGTGAGCCACATCATTGCTCTGGCTGACATGTTCCTTCATTAATATGAATACAAAGTGCATTTTACTTTGAGTCAGCCTCACATACACCATCCTGCTGCAGTCATTTCTCAACAGCACACCCAAAACAGCATAAATCCATGACTGAAATAACAATTAATGAGATTGCAATGAGAAATACAATAATCACCTCAGTTTGACTAATACACTGAAGACTACTGTAAATACAGTGTATATCTATGGGCTAAGGGCTAAGGGTGACAACATGGATAAAACATTTTCAAAAAAGTATTGAGCAATTGACTCTTCATCTCGACTTCATCTTTCTGATCCACCCATTACCAGTTTGGCCATGACAATACTACCTGTACATAATGTAAGGAAACAAAAATACTTTACAGGTTTTTACTGCGCAATATAGTAAAATAAAAGATGATTTTATTGAATATACACACAGTTCTTCTTATATTAAAACATAGGACTGATTCAACACTTAGTCCGGCAGCAATCTGAATCTCATGAGTAGGGTCATCAAAAGGTTTGCCAAGAGAGCAAAGAGTTTTTATTGGCAAAATCAGTTTATTTTAATATAATCATTGCGGTTGGTGGATTTGCTCATTAGCGTAACGTTTAACTTTGGTCAACTTTGACAAACAGATTTGTGTGGTAAACCACCCTGTCAATGCTCACCTTTGACGGAAATGAGAGCTGTCTAAAAATTGACTAAAAATTGTTAGTTATGAGACAACAGTCTCAATGGGCTTATTGTCTGGTTTGCAACTGAGCTAATGACTAAAGTAATGTTTTGTTTTGTTTTTTTAAATGACAAAGATGACAGAAAATGTAAGACTGGAGAACTAGCACTAACAGTTATCAATTAGCTCACAAGATGCACTATTCCTCCAAGTAGCAAACTCATTTATGTTGATAATATGTTTTATTGACATTACTGGCTAATTTGGGTGGGCAAAGCTGCAGTTAATAGTGTACATAACCCTAACCCTACCCTTAATACATATGGTTACCTTTATAGATTGTCTATCAAGCTGTTCATCTGAATGTTTTATCAGTTGTTCTTATCAAATGAAAATGTAATGTGGTTAAAATTTAGTGACATTACTTCAATTACTTCTTTTCTTTTCTTTTCTTTTTTTGTTTTGTTTGCCTTTCAATATATTGTTAAGATCCAGCCCTAAATTCAGTACCAGTTTGAGGCTGAAAGTAATAAAGATGACAGCATTTTTTGTACATTAACTGAATGTGTCTGAGTGTTCATGTTTCTTGTGGTAATTTACTGTCCCTCAAGTGGTGGTCTATACTCAGCTGAAGATGGATTTACTCTTTATAAGAGTTCTTTAATCATTAGAATAAGACACTTCATATATAATGGCACCAAGTAAAGAACTTTAAGGCAGCTGTGTGCTATATCTGGTATATCTGGCTATACAACATGTGTGTTTAGGAGGCCTGATTGGTCTTATGGAATGTTGCAGGGTTAATTGAGTGTTTTATGTTATGGTCTCATTATGTTTGTGGATGTGCATGGATTACCATGAAATGTTGTGTAGACAGTTGTGGTCGCAAAAGAGATCATAAGCTGCTAATGACCATGATGTTTACATTTGTGGTTTTGAACACAATGTCTCAACCAGTGTTGAATGGATTGCCATGAGATTTGCAACAGATACAGATGGGTCACAAATTAAAGGAAAAAACAGTGCAAAGGGCATAGCATACTATTCACATAATTTTCATGACCCCTGGTGCCCTAGATGGCATCTGCATGTATTATGCTTCTTTTTTCTTACATAAGTTAGATTTTCTTTGATTTGTCACCCATCTGTATATTCATTCTTGGCGTTTAATGCGCAAAAAAAGCACAGCAGTGTAAATCTGTCGACTCATTCTAGTCCGTGATGCGAGCGAAAGCATCGGCAATATCAGTGGTACAAAATACACTTTGTGTATTATATTGATCCAGCTTTTTTTCTGTACTGTAACACAAATTTCCCTTTAAAGAAATCGCTTCAAAACTTTTTAATATCTTGTCAGCGTACTTGTGTAAGAAACATTTTCAGGTATTGTTTATACTACACAACACTTCAAGCTGGGTATTTCCTAATAAGGCCAAAAAGAGCTGTATATTTTTATGAATTTGTAACTGTGAGATGCAATGAGATTTTAGCTTGCTCTTTATCTTTAAATTGTCATTTACACTAGGCCTGTTGTTTTGCAATAATTTAGTGTAGTGTAATAATTATATTTCAATGCTCTCTGCTGCAGTGTTTAATGATTCTTCCAAATGCTTAGCAGAAATCATGTGAATGGCTCTGCTGCTAGTTTATTTGATTAGCTGTCCGTATGAATTTTTTTTTTCCAGAGTTTTATTATTTTCATGTTGACTAACTCCACAGAAGTCAACGCGTCTCAGACACTGATTTATTTTTGTGTTCCTCTGTCACTCAAATGATCATTCCTCTCATCCCAATATTTGTGACTGAGTTGACAAATAATGGGTGATGATATCTTGTTGTGATATTTAACACATCAGCCTGCAAGGATTTCTACATGAGTGACGAAAAAGAAATAGGGGCACTTAGTATCCCATTCCAAGTGAACTGAAGAAGCAAGTGTTTTACTAAGATCCATCCATCTGAAAGCAGCGGGTTATTTTGGCAATATCCACTCTCTCTCTAACCCTCTTTTCTGTGGTGTCAGAACAGACTGACCTTAGCCCAGCAGGCAGTGACAATACAGGGCGGACACAATCTGTTACAAGTGTACTGAAGAAGTGGTGTTATGTCCAGAATGTTTCACTCTCCACATGCTGCTGGAACACTATGGTTGTAGTAAACAACGGATGACAAATGCATAACGAAAATGAATGCAAGACGTAAAAGAAGAGAAGAAAAAAGAATAAACTATTGTTAAATAAAGCAGAATGTAGAGTAAAATACACTCCTGGACAGTGCAAAGTAAAATAAGACAGAATGGGAAAATAATGTAAATATGTGCATTTTTTTCCACTTTCATCCAGTGAATTAATTAATGGGCTAAACAGAGCAGAAGACTAGAACGGAGTAGCTTATATGTCTGCCCGCAGTAGTTTTTTTACAAATAAACTGTCATTCATTTTCTTTAATTTTATTCATGTTTTATTTCTCAAGACAAACACTTACACATTTACATGGGCAGTTAGGTAACAAACACGGCTATCAAAACTGACAAAGCGCACAAAGATGGTTTTTAAATGGAGTGGCGTAACAAACAGCCTGTAATAAAGATCAAAACAACCCAACAACAGGGGATTTTAATTATACATGAGTATGTATGACACTCATTTATGTCTGACATGCATTTCCCGATTTGTTTGAATTGTTTGCCTTTGTATATATATATTTTTTTTTACATGTGTAAATGTCTGTTGTCAATGTGTATTGATATGTTTGTCAGGGTAAGAATTCAGCAATCCATTTGAAAAGTGACCATTCTTCTCTTATTATCCCTCTTTATGTGCTTTAATTTTTGAGCCTCAGTAAGTGGATGGCGACAGGCAATAACAGTCGCCATCCTCAGTAAGAGCCAGTGCTTTCTCAGTTCGAGTACAGCTGTCGTGCACCTATTGGAAATGACGATTGCAACATTGTACCACTTCTTTTTTGCCAAACTGCAACTGCACTGAGCATTAGCACCAACATTTGACTGCCAAAGTATACATTTAAAACATATGTACAACTTACATGTGTATTGTGGTAATTACTGCAACCAATGCAGCTTCCTTGGCCGCCATTATCACAGTGCTGGTGGTTCCTCCCCTTCTGCTATGTAGCCAAAATGGCAACCACTGCTTGACATCCAGTCAAACGTATATAAATAAATAAAGAACAATGGAAACGTTACAGTGTTCTCACCGCTCCATACAGATCTGATGTTTTCAATGTTTATGTGCCATCTCCTTTACTGGATGTTAAACTCACAAGGCTAATGCATGCATTATTTCACAAGGCTAATGCATGATTTATTCACTGTTTCTATTGCAATTTGTTGCTTTTAGTTTTTAAAAATACGCCAACTTTTCACAGTGTCCCAAACTTAAAAGCTTTTATTGGGCAAAGTAAAAAAGTGATTAATAAAACCAGTGTTATATACACCATCCTAATGTACAAGGCTGATGATATTCTGCATTTTTATTCTGTTTTATTTTCATTTCTATTTTCTATTTGAGGTTATGGGTTCAGTTAGTGAGTGTTCTTGTCTATTGTTTTCGGAGCATGCTTCATGGTAACACACTGATGGACACAAAGACACATTGTAGGCTGTTTTCGTAAAATGTTCTGGATTTTTTTTTTTATATATATATTCAACAGAGAGCCCAAAAATCTCACTTGCTCATGTTTTGTTCTGGCTAATTCTGCAGGGTATCACTATTTTTTCTTCTGCAGTGCCCTAGAGTACAGTATCTTTTGTGCTCTCTCTCCCTCCTGGGTTCTGTTAATTACAAGTGAGGCTAGTAATTGGCAGCAATCCAGCAGAGTTAAAAATTGTAATTTTCACAAAAAACCTGTTTGTCTTTTTGTGTATGTGTGTGTGTATGCGCATAGACATGCCGATAAGAGTGCCGGTTTATCTGTGTATGTGTTGGCAGGGGGAGAAAGAGACTAGGAAGTGAGCAGGGTCCTTCTCATCAGTGATTGGATAAGTCATGGACACCTCACGCTGTAACAGTCAAAGGTTTGGGGCTAATCAATACACACTCACACACACACACACACACACACCACAAGCTGTTTTGCAGGCAGCTGCAATCAGTCAGTGGCTGTGGCAGCCTGCAATGGCAGATTGATTCTCTCTCGTCCCTCTTACTTCGTTTTCAGACTTGCTGTTTACCTTTTTTCTTTTTTTTTCTGTCTGACTGGCTGCCTTGTGTTTTGTCTCTGTCGTCCCATTCATTTTTGTGTCTCTCACATTGCTCCTTTCTTTTTCTCTCCTACTGTAACTTCTACCTGTCTCTTCCTCCTCCCTCTGTGAGCACTCACTTCTTACTTTTCATCACATCCCGTTCCCTGGGATCTCTCTGCTACTTTTCATGTCTTACTCTGTAATTTTAGTTGTCATTTCCATTTTGTTTACCTGAATTTGCCATTTGCCATTTGTGTTCTATAATTCCTGCATTCTTGACATCTAAGTGAGTGACATCTGAGTGACATCGCTCACATTTCGGACACACCGATCCAATCATTTCCATAATCACTTGTCTTTATCAGGTCGAAGGGGGGCTGGAACTGATTCCAGCTGAAACTGGGTTGGGTACACTCCTTGACAAATCGCCAGTTCATCACAGGGCTGCACAGAGAGACCAACAACCATTGTTACCAACCAGTGTTAGTTAAGCAATATTGGTTGCAATATCACACGAGAGGGTGTGCTTTAACGTCATTATTGGCACCATCAGTGCCAATAATAAGTTTCACTCGATTATACAACAATTACCAACTTAAATAAAATATAAAATCAAAAGATATTCATGTTTTGGGGCAATTTGCCCTCAAAATAAACATTTCTTTGCTTGCCATTTCTGTTCTGATCTCAGTTTCTATGGAGATACACAGGTTATGACTAATACCTTGAAAACAATCATTGACAGCAGTAGATTCTTATCTGTAATGGAACCGAGTTCACTACTCCAGCAAGTAGCCGGCACCTTAGTCACGACCTAGCAACGGAGAAACTTTCTAGTCCTGTCAAAGCTTATGGAGATCATGGAGTTTCTCAAACTGAATTAATAGCACACATATAAACACTAAACTGCTTCGCTAGTACAACCTTGTAGTGACTATGATATCTCCTGAAAAATATATTTTTCCATGGACAGATTGGCCTCCTAACTTCACTTATATTTTTAAGCTTGGATGTGACAGTGTGGAGATGGCAGAGTAATATAAGTGATGAGTCAGGTGTGCTGTCATGCTGATTTGAGCACATTCTCAGATTAGTCGGACCTACTTGTGATGATAATTATTTGGTGTGTGTGTGTGTGTGTGTGGTTTATTATACTATATAATATATATATATATATATTATATATATATATAGCTAAAGGTCAAATCAGATATCCATTTTTTACATCCATGCTTGCTTTGATTGGAGATTCCAACATCTCCCTATGTGTTAATCCCACCAGTGACACTAGAATTTGACTAGAATTGTGTAACCAGTGGTATTGTTTGTTTGTATCGTGCACAATGCAACAAGAAGAGGGGCCCACTTGTAAAAAAAATATTACTACATAGCGCTGCTAGTGGTCAAAGTACTGTAAGCCAGTCATGCTCATCCTACCTGGGAACACTGACAATAGTATACAGAAGTGACCTATTTTTATTGGGACAACGATGCTGTAATTATGAATTTTATTCATATATTTTTTTTATTTTTATGTGTGCAAATGGCAACCCCTATTCTCTCTTTAAAGTTACACTTTTCTTTGCTGTATCATTACTGTTTGCAGTACTGTGACCTAGTTTTGAACATCATTAAAACTTTTACTGTATCTTTATTCAAATCATCACCCGAGTTGAATTCCGATATACCCCAGTAGTATTATTTTTGCTATTGCAAGTCACTGACTGAAGTCTGGCTGCCTGCTGTGTTTCTACCAGTGAAATACCAGCCATCCATCACCTAGACACCTGTCATATACACCCATCATCTTTCACCACTGCAGAGTCACACAAACCGAAACACACCCAAACAAACAAACACACGCAAGCACACACACATACAGTAACACACAAGTTACTGAAATGGAAATGTATCCTTCATCTTCTGCCTGGTACCGTTGCACACTCAGAGAAAAAACACACAGTACACATAAAGTGACGCGTACGCACACGTGGAAGTCATTCAGTCAGACAGTTGTATCCATCATTCAGCTGAGAACATAGCAGCAGTCACGTTCTGCTGGCTGAATCTTTCATTAGCATAGACTGTGAAGTCCTATTCTTGGCCATTTTGTGGACAGGTAAGACAAGTATATCTGGACAGCTGCCTCCATTAATACTTCATCTGACTTCTGGTGACTGTCACGCACACTCTTGTGCCTTCATGCTGTTCAGCACGGCCATGGAGCCAAAAACGATAGCTGGGTTTTGAGATCTATTTGTGAAGTAAACCCCTGTGATGACATCTAGTCTCTGTTTTCTTTTGGAATTATAGCACAAATATGGCGTTTGTCTAGTAAGACAGGGGGTAGCAGAAGTACACACATTCTTTACTCAAGTAACAGTTACTACTACTGTAAAACAAAAAACACAGGCTCTGAAATGTATTCAAAGTACCAAAGTAAAAAGTATTTTATTGAATTCTCTTGGGTTTCATGCAAAACTAAAACTTCACATCAGGTGGAGTCTCCCTCCTTTTAGTCTTGCTACATGTTGTTATGTTTTATATCGTTGTAATTCATGTCTGTCAGATGTGATTTGCTTTGGTCTTAATGTTGGGAAGGCATACAATTTCACCCCAAATGCATTAAAATTAAAGCCTGATTTGAAAATGTAAGGAGAAGAAAACGCAGATATTTAGTAAGAATAAGTAAGTAAGTAAGTAAGTAAGTAAGTAATAGTAAGAATTAAGTATACCTAAAATATGCTTTAGTACATAAAGATGTATTTACACTGTGTTACTTCCTCCTATGATAGAAAGCAATCCAAAAAGAAAATTCTAAAATATATTAGAGCTGATGCTGACCTTAAAATTGACCATTTATGAAAAGTAGTTATATAGTTAGACTTTCCTGAAAAGAGTCTTTCTTGATAAATCCTTAATAATCCCAGCAGCAGCAAATATTCTTCTACATGAACATTAAATCAAAGCTAAATTAACAATACAAAAAAGAAAGGATGGGGTTGGTAATGGTGTTGGCATATCCATATCCCCAGAGTCGTATTAATAAGTAATGAGTAAGTGTCATACTGGCTGTGCTGTACACCTGAATGAATATGACTGGATTGGTTATTCTAAACCTTAACCCAGACTGTGCTTCATGTGCTAGGCGGTGGAAGATTTGTCGTTCTGAAACCACACTCATGTCTCTCTCAAGACATGAACAACCAAGCTAAAAGAGCTCCTCAATTATACTATGAATCATTATGTATTTTAGCAGGTTAAGTTAGTGTTTTAGGGCAGATAGAAACAACACATAAACTTGAAGAAATAAAAATAACATGATGTTTGGCAGACAGGCAACCTTGAATCCACCTCTACACTCACATAGATTAGTCCTCTCTATGTAACACATCTCAACGCACCCTTTTAATCATAACGGTAAGCCGTCAGCGCTCTGCTGCATGCCACTCATCTGAAAGCTATGCTTTCATTACCCTATGTCTTTCTTCATGTACTGTAGCATTTGAAAATCCTTACCTCCACTCCTGCATCCAGCTCTGTCTACCGACCCTCCTCTACTACACGGGGAGGAAGTAATTATCGTCATTCCCCGCTGTGCTAAGCTTGATGAGTTGGGTGACAAGGTAAGAGTCTGGATTCCAAACATCAACACTCAACATATACACATAAAACCTATAACCTCTACCTGAGTTGGCTGACTGAAAGAAATATAAATAATCACTGAAGAGCTACTTTAAATGTAATTTTAAAAAGATCTCGCTGTTCTTGTCTCCTCAGGCAATCTATTCTAACATCTAGGGCACCTGACAGTAAAAGGTCTCACCTTTTTGTTTAAGTCTAGATAGTGGATTAATTAGAAAAGAACTATCGGAGCATCTCGGGGAGCGAGGGGGAAGATAAGGCACTAAAAGGCCAGGTATAACTTGCGGTGAGGCCACTCAAGGCTTTAAAAGAAAGCCAAAGGATTTTGGAATCAATTCCTAAGAACAAAGCGTAGCCAATGCAGAGATGCCAGAGTCTGTAAAATATGCTCTTGTCTCTTTGTTCCAGTTATAATCGGCTGCCTAGACAATAGGGATTTTATGTTTTTGGTAGGGAGAAATAGTCTAATCTTTGAAATACATGTGAAAAAATAATGTCTTAAACTATCAGCTATTGGCAGTTTTAACATATTATTAACAACATATTGTTATGTTGCCATGTGATTGGGTTAGGGGTTAGGGTTTAACCATCACTTTGGTTCTAGGCATGTCATTTAGGTATCGCCACACAAAGTGAGTGGTTTCAAATCCAGTCTTGTAGCTTGTAACATAATGAAAAGGAAAGATCTCACAAAGTTTGCCATAGTTCAAAGATTAGATGATCGACACCTGATCACTTGGAAGTCCTCCAGCTGTCTTCATCGCTTTCTACAACTTTACACACATGCACAGAGAAATCAGTCAGCCTGCCGGTTAGTTAGTCAGGAAGTCACTCAGACAGCTATATCCATCACAGGAGGTGAGGTGTGAAGGAGATTTGGTTGGAGTTCAGGATAGAGCAGAGAGGAAGTGACAAATCTTCGATTCAATGCAGCAAGCAAAGACTTTCATCACTCGAGGCCTGTTTGAGGCTGAGGCACTTTTTTGAGCATCAGGCCTCATTTTTCACCTTATGTCAGAGAAGCAATGTCGAAGATACAAACTGTCAGCTGCTTGTTATTGCAGTCATGAATGTGACCTATAAACAAAGAACTGAAAATCATTCCAGCATGATATCGCAAAACAGATGTAGAGTTTAATCTAGCATTTACCTAACATTTCCACCAAACTAGACATTTGGATCATTACTTCCATTTAAACATTCTTCTTTTGGAAACAGTTGTCTTCACAACAAACGTCTTGGCTTACAGGCTTCTCACTAATCTCTGTGGTACACGCACAAAGTCTAAGATGACTACAATAGCTTCTGGGTGATACACTCTCGGATGTGTTCATTCAGTTGTCTTTATCTTTGCTTTGTTACTGGTCTTAATTGCACTACCGGTTTTACTCTGCCGCATTCAACCTTCCAACACACAAAAGAAAAACAAATTAAATACTGTCTCTACCTCCAAAACACAGCAATCTGAACAGTAATGAACATGCTACCTCGAACAACTGCACAGAAGTATGGGTTCATTTATTGTCCTTGTTCAATCCTTCACAGTATTTGCTCTGAAGGACATTTTCAGCTGTTAAAAACATAGTACCGTTACATTCCTAAGCAAGGTGTTGATGCAAATCCAAATCAACCTTGATACTACAAGAATTAAGGACGTCTATGTGCAGATATTTACATTGGTGCACAACATTGCCTCACAAAGCTTTTCTTTTCAAAAGAAAGCAGGGTTGTGTCAACTTTTTATCCTGTTTTACATTGTAACAACACAATTACAATCCACTCTGAAATCAATCCTAAATTAATGTGAGGTAAAATCAAGGTTGAATATTTTCAGTAGTACCAGCACTAGAGATGGTCAGTCAGTTTGTTGGTCCCGTATTTGGCCAGGTCTGAAATATATCTTGGATATTTTCCAGGTCAAAATCCAGTAACGTATTTAAAAAGTCTCTACATGGATTGGAACACATGGTTCAAAATTGTGTCTTGGTGACCCCCTGATTTGTTCCCAGACATGCTCTACCATGAATTTGTGATTTTGAGCAAAATGTGCCCCAGCTGTACTTTGTGTTTAGTATACATTAAAGAATGATAGTGAACATGGTCAACATTAATCCTACTGAACATTCAGATGTTAACATGCTTACACTTGGCTCAAAGCACCAGTGTCCCTAAAGTACAGCCTCACACAGCCAGTAGCATTGCTGGAGGCTTTTGTTTACTTGTATAGTACAGTTTTTTTTTTTTTTTTTTAACTGCATATGTTTGTCATGGGTAAGACAGTAAGTTATGATAAAGTATACAAAGGCTGTCCTGCAAGATGAGAAATGAGAGACCTGTGGCGATAAATGCTTTCTGTTGAATTAGAAATCAATCAAAGACAAATGGAAATGAAGAAGACATCAGAAGCTCTTGCTTCTTCCACTTTGTCTTCAGCAGAAGAAGTAGACGATGGATCACTTTTTTGACTATTCTTATTTTGTCTCCTTTAATTTTCTGTGTTGTTTCCACAATGTTGGGCAAATCTATCTTCGGTTAAGTTGTTTCTACTGGTAGAGTGGCCTTTTGGTCACCACTAAATTTAACCATTGGTCTCATGTCAAGAGCACTGCATTCTGCATGCCCAGTGGCATGTGACAGGCTGAAAATGAAAGGGTATAAATCTCTTCCAGGGTAACCTTGGGGCTTAGCTACTGTCATACTCTGGGGTTTGAATTCGACCTAAAACCCATGTTGTGTGACATCCTGACATAATTTCTGTCTCTTTTTTTCACTGTGAGGTGTCTAATATCCCAGAAACATTATTAAAGTAATCTTTCATAAAGAGAATTACCCAGGAATTGAAAGCGTGATCTGGGTTTGTCGTTAGAGGAAATGTTTGAACAAAAAAAAAAAGGAAAAATCTTCACATGCGACTTTTGAATGATTATGTGCACAGTATACATACAAAAACAGACTTCAATCTAACTACATTTTTGACTCATTAAACCTAAATCAATGACTTTAATAATTATTTAATAATTTTCAATCAATGCAATTTTAGAGTGCTAAATCATAACAGAGGTTATCTCATGACACTTTCCATATAGATTATGTCTAGACCATATTCTTTATTCACAGAGACTCACCAATTCCCACCAGGAGCAATCACTTGGGTACAGTGACAAGGAATCAACAAGGGACTTTCAGCAAGGAAGAGCAAGAACACTGGTGCATAGCACATCAAACCTCTATAGTTGGAATGATTAAACAAAAGACTAAAACCTACACAAAGCTGCACACATAGATTTGGACTATATTGACCATTAGACCTTTCAGCTTATATCTCTATCTTTTTAAATGGTAAGAGGTACTGTTTCTCACTCATAAAATGGCTTTATGATTAAACACAAACAAAGATGTGGCCCATATTCTCACCAAAACTGAGTGCCACAGTGCAATGCAATACTGAAACCACTGATATAAATGTCTGGTGAATGTTTAGGTTTCTAGAGCACTATAGTTACCTTTCAGTACAGATTGGGCAACTTTATTTGACAATGTTATTTAACGGCATTATATATATTGATCATTTGAAAGAGATACTTTTTTATCTGTACACGTTGGATTTCATAGTGAGGCTTAAAAACATTAATGTAGTCCTATATTGTGCACAGCTGACTAATATAAGCTTTTGAACAGTGGTAATATAGACACTCTCTTCATAAACATAGTCTCCAGGGTGTTGTGTTACCCTTTTTAATACACTGGTTGCTGTGCTACAAAGTTGCTTGTGCTCGCTGTAATACAATTTAACATTGTTGTGGTTTTAAGTTTCATGCATATGTTGGAAACCATTATCCTATATGATAAAAACATAGCCCTTCGTATACCACTGGGATAGGTGAATGCCTCAAGATACACTAGAAAAGTCTCCAGCAGTGTCCAATCACGTCATACTGCACACACAGGCCCCTGACTGTCCTGTGCTCTGTAACAATGAAGACATCTATAGGTATCAAAGAGAGACAGGGTTTCAGATGGCATCCCTACACTTGGCAAAGTAATTTCCAGGCTGACATCCCAACAACCCTTTACTACATGAAGGAGTAGCTACAGCAGTCCCTTTATTTTAGGCTTTCATCTGCAGAGTGACCAATCAGGGTTTTTCTATTACTGCACCTCTTTGTTGGACCTCTAGCCTTACACTGCACTGCAGGTCTTTGTGATGGTGCTGCTGCCTGAGCAATTTCACTCATCCTGCAGCAGGCTGCATTTTCAACATTGCTTCTTCTGACATGGCTCAGAACTCTAGAAGAAAATATTCCAGCCATTTGTGCATCGGCAATGCCAATAGACATACAAATCTCACAAACGTACACCTCCTCCTGAACAGGTGGCAAGTGATTTTGGAATTGAGTTATGTGAATCTGAGAGATGATACATTTGAATAAGGTTACAATGATTTTTTTTTTACTGAAACATAAACAAGCTAGCAGCATTTTGGTGTAGGTGGAGATAATTTAAATTATTTCATATAATGTTAGATACAGTAAGTGCCTACAGACGTGCAGATGGCACAGAGATGACATAATCCATCATTACATCAGATATGGTAAATGGACTGTACTTATACTGTATAGCGCCTTCCACTCAAAGTGCTTTACAGTACGCATCTCATTCACCCATCCACACACATTCATACACTGATGGCATTGGCTGCTGTGCGAGGTGCCAATTGCTCGTCAGTTTGAGGAGTTGACCATTCATACACATTCACACACCGATGGCACAGCCATGCATTGCATTTGTGTTTTTGACAGATGGTCTGAAAATAAATGTGTGATTCATTTAAATGTGATCTCTGCCTTTCTTTCTTCTTCTTTTTTTTTAATCTGTTTGCACCGTAACATTAAATTCCATGAAGTTCTATCTACTTTCATTTACATAAGAGGATTATATCACAGCAAGATGTGTAGATCTCAAGATATATTTTCAGGGGGATACATTTGTTTCATCTTAAGGAACAAAAATCATATACTGTATTCTGCACTGCGATAAAGGCAGATGCCAACAAACTATAGAGGACTATAGAGGACACATTATTCCCAAGTGTACCTAATATTTGGAAGCTTAAAAGCTGTGGTTCGGGGTTAGTTCCTGCTCAGTGTTTGCTAGTACTCGCAAGCTACTTGGCTGCCTTTAAAAGTCTTTTTTGATAAACTGGCAGCGAAGGAGGTGGTAAAAGGAGCAGAACACACACACACTCAGACACCCTGATCAGAGGAATGAATCTGGGTTACAGTGTGCAGGGTGTTTGAAGGTGTGTCTGTAGGGGAAGTCCCCTTTTAAAAGCAGTACTTCTCAACAGTAACGTACACTCGGTGCTGGTTCAATTATTCATCGTCTATACAGAGTCTACTTTCTCTTTATTTTGCGTCTTCGCTCCCTTCCATCTGTCTCCATTTTTCTATTGTTATCCGTATGTCACGTCCCCTCAGTCTGTCAGCCACATTGCTCCCTCCCTGTCTTTCTCTCTGTCATGTTCTGATTGACAAGTGTGATGGTGTTTGCCTCTCCTTTCCCTGACCTTCAACTCCCACGAACGCACATGCAAACATAGACACACAGCACACAGCGAGACTGCTAATGGCTTCTACCTTTACACACTCTGTCAGTAGGAAAATACAGTCCTTGTGAATGGAAACCCACAGACACACTGAGACAGAGGATTCAATATTCAGAATCAGAATCAGAATCAGAAATACTTTAATAATCCCAGGGGGAAATTATTTTTGTTACAATACTCCAGTATACAAACAAACAAAAACAACATATGTAAACAAGTAACCATCTATTAAGAACATATATAGAACATTATATATATATATATATATTATATATATATATATTAATATATATATATTATATATTATTATTATGGCATGCCGTTCAGGAAATTAAACCTTTGAATATATTGAATGACTTCAATATATTGACTGAAACTTTGAATATATGGAATGAAACCTTGAATATATGGAATGAAACTTTGAATATATTGAATGAAAAAAACTTGAATTATGGAATGAAATTGAATATATTGAATGAAACCTTGAATATATTGAATGAAACTTCACAGACTTCGCGGCAGTGCCTGCAGCCATCTTGTGTAACAGTCTGTAAAAGCGAATGACAATGAGTCAGGCTGCCCGCAATCTAGTTGCAGCGATGTTAAACAATCAGGACATGATAAATACACTGGCGAATGCATGCCAAAATCCTCCCGATACCCCTGCCCAATACCCTGCCGTACTTCTGACGAAGAAGTTTGCTCAATTTTTATCTGTGACAGGCCTACAACAGTCCAGGCAGCTGCTTATCGGGCCAACCTGAGCATGCCCTCCACCTCTCAGGAGTGCCCCAATACAGCCCCTGTGTACAATCGCCGACCGTACACACGAAAGGGACCAAGACACTGTATGGTTAGCTTGATATAGTTTTCAGGTGATTTAATGAAGGTAAAACACAGTGAATGGCCGTGCGTAATGGCACTGCGCTCTGACGCGGCACTTCTCCGGGACTGGAGGAGCTGCTGCGGCTACAGGGATTTCATGAACTGAAAGAGAAGCTCTTCATATATTGTTTAGATACAATAAGCATCGCCCACATTCATAGACCAATGCAGGGTGAATATTTAGTTTAGTATTGAACGTATTTTATGATCCGCGACACATTGTCAGCTTTGGGCACGTTACTCACACAGCGGACTGCGGACAGACAGACAAATGCATAATGAGATTATGGCGAAACTTTATGCCTGTTGTAGGCCTGCAACATGATGATGTCTGTGTGCCAATTTAAAATAGGATTTCCTATATGGATATTCATGCTGATTACAGATCCTATGGTGCATTTCAATAATAGGTTAACAACTCACAGCTTCACTCAATAAATAGTGTTCCAATTATTTAAAAAGAAGCAAAGAGCAATGATTCAGATACTATCCATGTATACTACCAGACATACATTGCATAGTTGCAAGAGCTAGCATCAGTTGATAGTTACAAGCATTATTATTATTATTATTATTATTATTATTATTATTATTATTATTATATTGTGTTTTTAAACCGATCTAACTTTGTTCAGAAAAATGTAATGAATAGATCATTTCACTTTCATTATTTAAGAGTGGGGAAACTCACCCATTTGAAGCACCACCCTATGTCAAACACACACACAGAAAACGTGTTATACAAATTTAAAGTTATAGTTAAGTATAGATACAGAGCTTGATAGACAGATATCAATACTGCATATAGATCAATACCTTTAATATCTAAGTCTGTACTACTGCACAGCTTCATATTTAGTGTAAAAATGTGAGCATGGTGTTAATCATTTCATCTAACTCAGCATAAGAAAAAAACAAAAAAAACTTGAAGTTGGGTTTGAAGTCTGAAGTTGAACTACTCCTTTAATCTAAAAGACACAAGTTAAGGCAAAGAGATGCAAATTTGCTCCCAAAAACATGAACTGAGGCAAAGACAAAGACAAGTTAATCTTTAATGAAATATGTGTGTTCGTACTGAGGCTTCTTTGTTGTTTGTAATTTTTTTCATTCATTTCACTTCACATTTTCGGGACTTTTACATTACTAATTTGTTGTTTGGAAATTCCACTTTCTAAGACAACTTCTGAAGACTGGATGTATGACAATTCTTTTTGTTTTGACATTATAAACAACACATGTGATTGATACAAATCTGGTAGTTTAAGGATGTATGGATGGACAATATAGAGTGAAGTGCCTGAAATATGAGTGTGGCGTGAACAGTCATCTCTCAAAGTAAGGACACAAGGATGCCATAAAAGAAATGTAGGGGTTCCGTATCCTTGGGTTGCAGACAGGCCAATCCCACCAGTCAATGTAATCCGCTCTCCTCTCATTGTCCTCCCTCCTTCCTCTGTTCCTTCATTTTCAAGAGTCTTTTATTGTTGTAAGGCACAAAGGTGCTTACCGAAAAAGGGGCAAAATTCCAGTCCTTGCAGACATTTGTAGATTCAGCTAATGTTTTTTTTTTGTTGTTCTCTCACAGTCAGACTTTCATGAATGCTTTCTTTTGATTCCACTCTCCCTCTCTCTGCTTTATCCCTCCTTCCCATCCCACTTTCTGTTCATATCCCTAGCTCTTTCTTGCTGCTCTCTCTTTTTAATGACAGTATTATCCTCTCCATCTGAGTCTCTGCCTAAAATCAAACTGCCTTGGAGCGGCATAAAAAAGAGAGAGCACACGAGTAAGAACCAGACTGACAAGAGGGCCTGATCTGAGCTCTTTTGGGGCTATAGGGAGAGGGAAGGCTCAAAAAGAACAGTTCCCCTGCAGACACTATAATTCTTTAGTCCTCACAGATTATCTGTAATCACTTTAATCACAACTGAACACTCTTTTCATACTTCCACACTGACATTTCAAACCTGACTTGAACATCTACAAGACCAACATATGATATGTCTGTTTGAGTTCATGATGTTGAGAAAAAGAAAATATCCCATCCACTGGAAATCACCAGCTTTGGGCCAAACCATAACAATTCTGTCAACATGTTTTGAGCTATAATGCTGCCTTCACATGAGAGATTTGCTCTCTGCACAGTACTTGTAGATTCAAAGTGCAAGTGCGGTCAGCAAAAATACATTCTTCTTCACCAAATATTATTATGTTAATATTATTGGCACAACAATGAAATGAAGAAAACAAATGGATTCATATTAAAAAAAACATTTTTTCATGGAGATACGCAGGGTCAGACAAATAACTGGACTTCTGTATGCATTGGATGTTTAATACTCCAGCAAGTAGTCTGACCCTTGATAAGAACCTTAGCAACAGAGACAATTTCTAGTCTGTGTTAAGTCATCCAGCCAACATGAGCTAATACTGATGCTTTCCAGAGATAAAGACCACACATACAGTATAAACACGAAACTCTTGTTATTCTGATGAAATATACATTTCTTTCCATGGACAAATTTAACTACTATGTCTGTGTTGTGTTGCCAACTCTCTGCCACAGCTGATGGAGGATGGGATCCAAACATTTCCAACAACTTCAGAGTTAAAAAGTCCAAAAGTCAAAATATGTTGAGGAAAGATGGCTGTAATCATTCCCAAAGTTCACAATAACAGCAACAACATGTTTTCACCATTTAACATATCAACAGCTGCAAGGCAGTTACAATGTTGCTATGGGAATATCGGAGAAACATCTTTAGTGATGAGCACAGTGTGCTGTCATGCTGATTCGATCATGATTCAAATGTCTAGTTGATTGGTCGTAATGACTTGTTTATATATCTATGCTTTTAATACAAAGCCTGTTCCCTGTCACTGTGTATGCCTGCCATAGTTAACATACATAAACAGCTAAGCTATTTTGAGCATTTAACAAGCTAAGTTTGTTAACTATGTGCAGGTGGCAGTTTTGACTGGCGCATCCCAATAAATGTAGCACTTTGTGTTAGTTGGGCATCACTGCTCTTTCCATAAGAAAACTTTCGCACAGTCAGCACAGAGCTGTTTTACAGTTAATCGTGTGTGTGGGGCCTTAATTGCGTTATTTTTGTCATGAGATGCACATGACACACAAGCATTGTTAATTGCCACAGTCATTTTCAAGGACTGGATGACTGAGTAGGCGAGTGGGATAGGGTTGTATCTGAGAGCCACGTCTGAGGCGATTATTTCACAGGTCAATAAAAGTCATCATGTATTTAATAATCCTGAAATGCATCCAGACCACCATGATTGGATAATGTCTCTCAGATGTTGCCATATAACCTCTAGCAGTGGTTAGATAATCTGCTAATTTGGAGGATGATATTAGAGCCAGATGGATGTTCATTCATTCATTATTTATATTTTTTACATTTCCCAAAAACAATCTTTTCACACTGCACAGAATTCACCGACCCAATTATGTAATGTGTTCATTTGTTACCCAGCTAAAGAGCTTTCTACCAACTCTATTTAACATTTCTGGCTGCAGAAAAAACATCTGAAATGATAGTAAAACAATAATTTTTTGAACCAGTTCCTTTAGAAAGATTCAATCTGGAGCAACTGGACTTGTTTCACCTCTCTTTCAAAAGGCTTCTTTAGTTCAGTTCATGCTCTTCACAGATCTACATCCAAATCCAGTTATGCTGTTATGAACACCAATCTGAGGAAGAAGATGGACAAACATAAGTTATATTCAGGCTTAGAAGCCACATCAAACCAAGTTACAGACTGGGACCAATTCTCTAGTGAGGCACGACAATAGGTGGCCAATGGTCAAACCAATTTTCTGCCTATTTTTCTGAGGGAGTTGGGTGGAGCCACAGAAAGAGAAAGAGACATATCGAGAGAAGAAGACTAAATGGAAACAAATCAGCGAATCCTGCTGTTCTACAAATTTAAATAAGCTCCTTTAGAGCAAGACTCCCCTATGATGAGAGAAGAGTGGAGGGAAAGAAAAACAGAGAATAAGAACTGAAAAATCCATCTGTCAGACCTGAATTCAAATCAGCATGTCTCGAACAAAACCCGCTCTTCAACAGCAAGAGAAAGAATTTATTTATTTTTTACCTTAATGTCATTCCTGCATTTAAATAAGCAACTTCCAATACAAACACAGAGCCCAGAACAAATCAACAGAAAAAAAACAAAATAAGTAATAAAGAAGAAAGCAACAACACTTATTCTTTCATATAGCAATAAGATAAACCTTATATATTCATACTGCACTTATCAAACAAAGCTTTTATGGTTTTTACAAAATGCAATATAAGGAACATTTGAAAAGAATACAACACAAAAGGGTGAATTCATAGATTGGTTGACCTATTAAAGCATTGGGAAGTAATCTTTGTAATAATGTGCCTCTAATTTTCTTAAATTACAAGAGAGGAAGCTCTAACACAGAAGACCTTCCTACTATGCCCAATAATATTCATAATTATCATTACCAACAGTGAAATTGGGCTGGGCCACATAGAGTCTCACGTGTCATTTAGGGGGAGCTGACTATGATTATTCATATTGTAAACATGAAATGTACTAATTTGCATTTTTTAATAATGTAGATTAACTTTAAATGTTTACTGAAGTGGTCAGATGATTTGCGGATGTCAACATAGTAACAAGTATGCATTCAGATTCCTTTTTAGGTAAAATAACAGAGGTGTTATATATTTAGGGCTGGTTATAGTGAAAAATATGCCACCAACGTGTTTCATGGAAAATGCTTTGGGTGAAAAATCTCAGACAGACCAGCACATGATGTAACTCTGCTTCACTAAATGTTTGTGATGCAAACTTAGGCAAGCTGCTTTGTTTTCAGGTGTTGCTACTTGCAGTTTTACTGTTTAAAGTGACATTTGTTGCAATTTAGCTCCTCCAGTTTCAGAATGCAATGCCACTGAGGTAAATATGGACATTATGACCATGGCATGATTAACATGTCAACAACTTTGCTAGCAGCCAAACATAGAGCAAGTGCAACAAAATAGATAGCAGCCAGCTAATATTAATATTATATTAATATTAATAATCCAACAGCAAGAAGTCCAAGCCCTTGCCAAAAACTAAAGTAAGTCCCAGATTTACTCTTGCCCGGTCACTTTCTACTTTTCTCTTCTTAGCATCCTCTGTTAACATCCTTACGGCGCTTCACTTCATTAGCCATGTCCATAGAAGCTGCTAAGCCTGGATGCATTGCCCATCACCCAATTCTGGTTCTGTTCAACAGCATCAGCATCATTCCTCTATGTTCCTGGACTGAAAACGTGCCCATACAGGTGGTCTAAAGCCAAACACCATCACTTCCCCAGTGTTATGAGCACCCAGTCTTAGGCAGTAACGTTACGGCTAACTGAGCAAGCTAACATTAACTAACAGCAGCTGCAGTTCACAACAGTTACTTTACTGTCCACCAGGAAACTCTGTAAATCACAAACAATTGAGGCAGAGCAGCTGGAGGACATAAGAGAGAACACAAGAAAACATTCTATCCATAAAATATGGCCAATGTTCAACAAAATTGGATCCTAAAGTTACATAGTGCAAGGAAATAGAGGCACCATTCACCTGGATATTAGTGCTGTCAAAATTAACGTGTTAATTTTGTTGATTAATTTTAAACAATTAATGCGTTAAAAAATGTTTACGCAATTAACACGGTTTTGTTTACTTCCGGTGGCGGCTGCCCCATAACCTTTTTGAGCGCGACGTCGCCGCCATTTTGGATGTGGCAAAGTAGAGCTTTGTTTTTCCAGATATATTAGTGTGTGTGTGAATGGGTGTATAACAGGCATTAACTTAAAGCCCGCCAGTCTACACTACAGGAGTGTGGCACTCGTCAGTATATTTCCTCCTTCTGGCTTTTTTCTATTTGCACTGTGCATATGTGCACCTTAAGACAATAAAATGAATGAATTTAAATATACCTTCTCTGTGTTTATTCTACATTAATTTGATCATTTTACATAAATACATATTCATTATAAGCTTCAGTCTCAGAAAAATGCAATTACTTTATTGATACATTTATTGATAAATTAATCACGATTAATCAGAAATTACAGAAATATCAGAAATTTTTGAGATTAATTAGTTAATTTTTTTTTATCGATTGACAGCCCTACTGAATATATATCAGTGTTGCATTAAATGATAATGAAATAATGAGGCTGATATTTTAGGGTAGAAAAGTTACACAATGTCACTTTAACAAAGCTGCAGTATTGTTTCTTTGTCAAAAGTGAGTGAAATGTTGCTTTATTTTACCCAGAGACAGCAGCGACCCAAAAAGCGTTGTGTTACCTGAATACGTTTTCTATGGGATGAGAGTAATTTGCTTCTCAAGGCACTGTAGCAGCTGACAGTGTATGATGTGTGTCAACACACCGGTGTAAATTGTTTTCTGTGTAAAATCCCACAAACCTGCTGCAGCAATTTGATCCCGTTCACTCCTTGAATCGGCACTTTGACGAGTACTCCTGTTCGATGGGTTTGATGTGTGCTACAAATGTTAAATGACACGGCAACAACAACAACAACAGATGCCGTCTGCGGACTGCCACCCTCTCTCAACTGCAGCAATGAGGAGGAGAGGAGTGGTTATAGAAGACCTTTTTAAAGACAGGCACATTGCTAAGTGGTTAAAGTAATCCCATGAAATTTAGCACAGGTCAAATGACTGAAGGATTAGTGCTGAAGTGAAAATTGTAAAACTTCAAATAAAATATTTTTGGGTGATTTTGAAACTTTAGATTTTTCATCCCACTGTGGTCTTTTATATGAATCAACAGGCTTAGCTTTTTTCTTTCTTTTTTTCTTTTTTTAGCTTGTGACATGACTGACTTTGTGAAGAATGTTGATTGATGACAAAATGAAATGATCAATTCTGAGACGGTGGACTGAATACACTCTGTTCTTCGACAGTCGAATAAATGAACAGGAGCTGTGTAGAAAAATAGCAAAGTAAATGCGCCATGACTGTGGGTATATGACTAAATAATACAGGTCATGTACCTGTGAGTGTATTTTTCCTGCTGTAAGTGCTGCAAAATATTCAATCAATACATTTAAATCAGTTCTTCTCTTGTTATGTTTACAGGCCCAGATCTTTATAGAGAATAATGAAGAACTATGAGAGTAGAGAGGAGGGTGAACCTGAATGTATGCAGACTTTTTATGGTCAAATAAATTCAGGATTGTGTCTTTGTATCGGCTATAGAGAGAGCAGATTTAAAATGGTTTTCAGCAACTCTACTTCAAACACTGACACGCCAGGGACTACAAACAACAAAGGGAACATGGAAGGGAGCTTTAGATATGCATAACCACATGTGATTTAGTTGGTGAGGGAATCAGAGAGCCTGCGTGTGTCCTCTAGTATGTATAACTTCGAGAGGAGGGCTGAAGACGATTGCACTCCACTCTGCATAATTCAATTGGCATACAACACTCATGGGGTTGCATAAGATATGCCTTGAGAGACTGAATATGGTGTGTGAGTGTGTGTTAAACATGGTAAAAAGGCACATTTTAATGAGGCTGTCACAGTGAGGGACTCAACGGGTGTCCTGGGGAGTTTAGGAAGAACACTCTAATCTGTTCTTCACCTGTCTCTTATATCACTTGTCCTTTTATGTCTCGTCTTCTAACTCTTCTCCCCAACTGTGGCCATCACTTGGACTCATTCATGCCTGGCAACTAGCATCTAGTTCTATTTGTTTAGCGTTTGATTCAGATCACATTGATTTGGCATCATTGTGCACCTCAAACACCTTGTCTCACATGACGAATTCTGATTGCATTTCATGTCCCTACTTGATATTGAAAGCAACATAGACAATAGACACTTCCACAATGTTTGCATGCAGCTGGCACAATGTTTCCTTTATAGAATGTGAATGAGCACCATCCACAGCTACGCTAGATAAAGGTGATTTTCCTGCCTAAAGCCTCTCCTGTGCTATGGGCACAAAGCCAGGAGCAGAGTTACAAAATGTCCCTCAAAGAGTGGATGAATCCACTTATCTTTATGTCACTGTCCCACAGGGAAGTAGAGGTGAAGTTGAGGAAGTCACAAGAGACTGATTAACCAAGGTTAGAGTCTAGAGCCATGCTAACATGCTGATTTTAATAAGGGAGTGGATCATTGCTGCTGTTCATTATTGCTGTTCATTATTTTTCGTCAATGACCACCTTGCTGTACATTATCCTGCTTATTACATGGCTACTTATTTGAGAAATTATCAATTTGACACTACACTAACTGACCAATCAGAATCAAGTAATCGACAAATAAACAGGTCTAATGTTTACCATGTTAGATAATGTTTGTTTACCACCAACATCTTAGATTACTGTGTTAATATGTTAACATTTGTAATTTGACTTATTAATGGCACTGGATAGCACCTGCTAGAAGAAAGGTCGGGGAATCACCAAAAAGGTTCTAATCCTGTCTGCTGCAAATGTCATGGCAATTCATCCAATAAGTATCAAGACATTTCATTAAAAACAAAATGTAAACCCGCTCTTGGCAATACATGAAAAATCAAGCGATTGCCAAAGTCTTTAGGGTTCATCCCCTGGGACAATAATTACAATAAATAAATAAATCACAGCAATCTATACAAAGTTATGAAGATATTTTAGTCCAGACCTCTATGATAGACCAACCAATTAACAAACCGGCCAACATTGCCACACTATAACCTGGCCTTAGTGCCTTTTCTGGATTTTTCAGTACTGTAGCCCTTGTCAGCCTGCCAGAGATTAATATTTACATTATAATATGTGTGATAACATTAGGTTGAAAACTTTATTCAACTTAATTAAACGTTTGGTTTGTGTCATGTTATGAGCATAATATAGTGTGTCAATTAATGCTTTTACATGGATGATGTTATGACTTCTCCTGCATTTTTATCATAACATATCAGGCTATATTGTGTGGCATAAGAAAACGTCTGATTCTAACATGATTCTGTTATTATCATTATTTTCATATGTGTAGTGTCTTTGACATTCACAGTTTCTCTTTTCTGTTCTGAGATGTAGATGTTATCAGAAATATTCATCGTGTATGGATTCCCTGAAATATTAATTTTATTTCTATTTTTGATTGTTTATATCATACGTTTACAAGACTGCACACTTGGGTACTGCAATAAAACTCGAAAAGTAATTTAGATATGTTGTAGAGCTGAATAGCTCTCCATTAAGAATATATGGCATGCTTGTTTCCTATAATAGTTTGTATAGTTCCCGATAGTATTTTCTATTCCATCCATAGAGGGAGCATGTCAGTGTGAATCAGATGTCGCAGAAAAAGTGTAGGCAGGGTTTAGACAGACACATGTCAACCTCTGCATCAACAAAATCCTGAAGTTTTCAACAAACAGCAGCAGTTCACCTGCAAAATGTCACTGAAATAGACAAAACTAGGGCTCTGCTCACACGTTTCAGTGCTGCTAGCTGCCAGTTGTAATCAATTGACACTACCGACTTCTATTTTCTATATATTTTCTACTTCTGCAGCTCACTGGAACAAATTGCTTTCAGTGTTATAACGGTGCACAGTGGGGCTTTTTTGACAGCTGTCATTCCAGGAGCAAACATCTGGATTTATAGCTGACCTGTTCATGAATATGCTGGACATCAATCGCTTTACTTCAGTTTCAGGGGTTGTACATTATTGTCCATCATTGTGAAATTTGTTGCTGACTCTCTGACCACGACATGACTGGAGTTGCACTTTTGTATTTAGTCGTCTACCTATGACCCCTTGTGTGGATCCTATTAGAATGAGAAAGTGGGCTTTCAAATAGAAGGAATTTGTCTTGTCCATAAGTTGTTTTTAAATGAAAAGAGCTATGCAATTTTGTGCAGGAATGTGCAGGTCTTCATCAGTTACTGTGCAAAAGTTCACAGTGTGCAGAATATTTAAACGTGAAGGATATTTTTGAGATGTAGTAATCCAAATTATTTTAATGTACGGCATAAAGTTAGTAGTTAACCTTACGTTAATGTAACATGTTGGGTCTCGGGTGAAGGGTGAGAGTTCATGTCAGAGGGGTCTTGATGAGTTCAGCGGCAGTCTGGAAAAATAACTTTTCTTGTGGCATGAGGTTATGGTCCTAATTGACTGCTGCCTCTTGCCAGAGGGAAATGTCTCAAAAGGTTTGTGTCCTGTCTGGGAGGGGTTGGCCACAATCTTACTTGCAGACCTCAGGGTCTTTCTCGGCTAACCGAATGATCTATTGCAGTCTGCCCTTGTCCTTGGCAGTGTATGGACTTCATCTACCACAGGAAGTATATCCTCTTCTGTGCTTTCTTTGGTGTTGAATTATGATGTTTGCATGCATGAGTAACCTGGTACTTTAAACATGATTCTTCAAGGTTCAACTTTATGTTAATATACAGTACAGGATTGCACAATATGGATGTATAAATGCATATTATACGCACACTGTATACACACAAAAAGCCTCCAGCTGGCAACTGCCTGTCTAGGCCTACAAATGTCCCTGCTACACTGATTATACTGATTTTATTGTGTAAAATCTGTGGAGCTCCCTTTTAAAGTCTGTCCATCCGTCTGTCCAAAAACTCAACAGACATATCTGTGAAAGTCTAATGTCTCCTGCTGTGGATTAAGGCTGTTGCATCTTTGACTGGAGACCTCTCAAGACATTATCAGCGGCTACAAGCACTTTCCCGTCTTGATAACCCGCCAGCTAAACTATCTCTGTCTAATTGAACTGGGCTGCTGTGTGTGAGGTCGTACTCTACATACCGAGACAAATGTAGAGCAGCTCAGCAGTCATTCTGTGTGTCTTCTGAGGGGGATGCATGGTCATTTTATGGGCTGAAAGAAGCCCATGGATCTTATGACAACCTCAAACAACCACAAACCAATGGAGGTCAAGCTACTGTATAGACCAGGCTGTTTGAAGTTCTTGAAAAGTTGATACTTTTGCAATAAAAACAACAGAAGTAGCCCATGTTATTAAATTCCAATATCAACTTTCCTATTTCACTTTTAAATTTTCTTTTTTTACACAAGCTATTATGTAAAACTAATCGTACAGTCCAGAAGCTCATCTTGATGTATGTGACAAAGGAATAGGAAGTGACAGAGAGAAGAAATGGAAGGAGATGTAGTTATGACTGGGATTTTGCTTCCCTCTTCCTTGTCTGCTCTGATAGCGATCACCAAGGCTGCCTGTGTTCTGGCTTTATCCTACAATCTTATGCGTTTGCAACATTTGTGCAGATTTGTATGTGTGACTCCCTGGAGGTAATTTGATAGTGTGACACATTTAGAACGAATTGGCTGCAACAGAACGGAGCAACACACATCGTTGCTGTGGACTGATAATCTGGTTAGGATGAGGACACATTAAAGCAGTGAACAGAATGAGGAGAGATTTAAGATTACACAACAGATGTGTGTAATCTTAAATCTCTCGCCGGTCTGATATCAGCTCATTTTGTTCAAATTGCTTTGTAGAGCGCAATCGCCTCGTTTTCAGTTGGCTTTAGGGAGCACACGTTGGACTTAGTGAACCAACTTGATTGATGGAACACACACACTGGATCAAAAGTTAGGTTTAAGGAGACACGTGTTTTACAGGTGTGAATGCGTAGCCTCTCACACAATGCATCCTGGGATAGACTCCCGCTGCCCCTGACCGTGCAAAGAATATAGGGTATAAAGAATGAAAAGACAGATGTATGGATGTGTTTAATTACATTTATTTGAACCGACTTAAACATTATATTTATGTGTGCATGTAGGCCAATTTCATGTGTCCAGACTGGAAAAATAAGCCAAACAGTACATTCTCTCCCATTCCCCTCACATATATAGTATGACAGTCCCCCCTCTCAGCTCAGGAGAGTCAGCAAGGTTAACATACAGTATACATTGCTTACATAATTTGGTCATACCACCAAGATGATTTATTTAATTTTTCAACATATAAAAGAAAAACACTATACATTCACAACAAACCAATGATTTAAACACACGTCCAATATCCAATCAAATTTAAGAACCGACATACTCATTCACCACATAAAAGGGCTGTAGTGCTGGTGCTTGAATAGCACAAGATGGCTTCCAAAAAGAAATCCAGCTCTGAGGTTATGGCGTTGACTGCACTGTGTTTTTAAAAAATGTTTTTAAGAAACAAACTTAATTCCTGTGTGGAAGAGAACAGCCTTCTTTTTTAAAAGAATGACTTAGTAGATAACGAGAGAGTTGGTGCTTAGTTAAATATTTGAAATAAAAATGTAAAAAAAAAAAAAAAAACATCCACAGGGAAACCACACTACAAGATGACCATATTCTTCAATCCTATATACAGAGTAATCCACCAACATTGCACTCCTGACTCATCATTGTAGCAGAACATCACCATATTGTATGTTTTATTCCTCACATTCTTCCTACAATAACCACAATGCAACTCAACCACAGACAGTCAGAGATACAGAGCCAATGTAGCTAGACTCTGCTAGTGGGGATGAGAGGCTGAGCTATAGAGGTAACCTCTTCTATTTCATCTTCTTTCTTTCTACCTCCACACCCCCGGATATCTTTTTTTCTTCATTTCCAAACTTGTAGACTTCAGCCACAACAGATGCTGACTGAAGTGACAGCACTTCAGGCAATTTAGACTTCACACAGCCCCCTCTGGAGACACTAAAGGCTCTATACAACTTCTTTCATATCCACAGTGGTAGGCTATGTCAGAACTTGAATGGAATGCTGCTGGTTTTTAAGAAGCACACAGTAACGTTCAAACCAAGAAGACTGAGGGCTAACAAATTCCTTCTATTGGTTACTAGATCTTTTAAGCGTTTTAAGTGTGGGTGTATTTCAGCTTAAATGATTTCAATTACAAGGTAGAATTCCTATAGTGCACCAAAACATCCTGGATGGACACCATAAAACTATCTCTCTCTCTCTCTCTCTCTCTGTCTCTCTCTGTCTCTATCTCTCCATCACCCACAATATCAGTTTTTCTTTTTGTCTTCAGTGGTTCCCCATGAGATTTTGTATTGTTCCATTGAGCTTTGTCTGTGTGGATCTGGCAGCATTCAGACAGCCTCTCCAGAATGCTCAAACATGTAAGTCATGTTCCCTTGGGAATATCATGCTCGGCTTATGTCTCAAAATATTTAGAAATAGAGTTATAGTCACAGACACAGTGTTAGTCATAAAGGACAAAACAAATATTAGCATCGGTTTATTTGACTGCAAAACATGCACCTATACGACTATTGACTATACGAAAGCTTTGACTCTTCTGCAAGTGACTTTGTTTTATTGATAAGATAAGATCGAAGCTTGCTTAGCTAAATAAATGGAATAAAAAAAAATCACAATCCTGATTTCAACCCAACTTTTATGCATTGACAGTACATAGAAACAAACACTCTCTCACACACACAGTGTTCAACGTTAAAAACCAGTAGATGTAGAACGGCTCTGTGGAGAGGCAGACCATGCCGTGATGAAACGTCAGGAGAAGAGTGAGGGAGCTGAAAACAAAGAGAGGAACAGAGACAAATGGAGGGAGAGGGTGAGAAAATAGAAGAGATAGCAACTGCGAGAGGAAGAGAGTTGTTTATATAGCATATTAGATGTGCTTCTCCATGCTGGGCTGAACAACTGAGTAATCCACACACACACACACACACACACACACACACACACACACTCCCTCTGAGTAACAACCGAATGAGGCCACGAGTTTGGAGAGACTGCTTGTGTTTGTCTGCATGCAAGGCTACATAAATGGCATCTCTACGCTGAACAAACAGCGGGCAAGGACTAATGTGAGCAACATCACTGTAATCAAACTGGAATTTAATAAGCAATACAACTCTGATTTGTTCATGTTCTGTGCATATTTTAGGCTGTACAACTCAACTCATTTTTAACATGTTTTGAGGGCAACCCATCTGCATTTATGTGGACAGTTACACAAGAAAACTCTTAGAGGATAGGATGTGTTGTGTATCCTAATACAATATCAACATCATCTGACTCTGTATGCTGACCCTTATTTCCTGCTGTGTAGTTCCATTAAGAAGGGATTTCTGCATGATCAGAAGAGTGAGCAGTAACTCTGTGGGTTACATGAGTACTGGATTATTGAAGACTTGAAAAAATCCACCCTGAAGGCCTGATCAGGAACAGGAACAGCATTTAAAAAAGGTGATTCATTTCACCATTTCACCAAATAAATGGGTTCTCTGATTTTGATGTAATAGAACATGCTTGACAGATTCCCAACCTTATACCTTTGGGATGAAGTTGGGTAACACAACTGTGTGAGTGCTGATGTTGTGTTGTCCAACATCAGCACTCCACCACAATAATGCTTTTGTAGCTATATTATAGCAGTGTTCACTTTCTTTTTTGAGTTATATACGTGTAGATGTGTCATTTCCTAATATAGCAAACTATACACAAGATAAACACGGCATAAAGATATCAGCATAAAAGAGAGGTTTTACTTTAACTAAAGACGAGAGAGACATCAAGGACTAAACAGAGAGTCAGAGGGAGCATGAGACAGAGACAGAGAGGAAGTCAAATGAAACATTATAAGTAATCTGTTTCATACCTGCCCAATGGAGATGAGACCATAGTTTAATATGGCTTTAATATGACTTTTAGTGAAATGGCCCTTTCATCTCCTCACAAGCTCCACCCCTCTTAAATTAAAAACCCTTTTACTATAGAACAATTCATCTCAGTAAGAGATGGATTGTCTGATGTGTCTGTGTTGGGTATAGGTGGAGGGATTGAAAGGTCTACGCAGGGGAGAGGATGCAATTTATGGCCCAAAAATGTTGGTTGTTTTAATGCTTTGGCAGTTTGTTTTCAACTGCCATGGCCATAAAGAAGATTTAATCAAATTAAATTGATGTGTTGAAGTAGATGCAGGGTGGGGGTGGCGGTGTTGACACAGAGAGATTATCTAATCGTCACAGTCTGAAGAATGGATGCCTTCATTGATGTTGTTTTCATCTATACATACAAATTCATCATCTTCTTTCTTCTGTCTTCGTGACCTCCTATCCTTCTCGCTCCCCCTCCCACCAGCTCTTTGTCTGTCTCTAAATGTATTGCAATTTAAATCAAGGACAACAGATCAGCATTACTGTAGAGGAGCAGCCACCTGGGAAGCAAAGCAGAAGTTGAAGTGTATGGTACAGCTTCCCTTTCCTGCACCAAACCACAACACTTTTGATGTTGAAACAGCCCATCTGACTGGGGCTTAGCCAGTCCCAAAGTTACTGTAAGGCAGGTGCAGGACTCGGTACTGACTGTCATCACCTCCCCCTGCCCCTTAGACTTATCCATAATGGGCAAGGTCAAGTGGAGAACAATAAACTGAAAAAAGAAAGAAAACGCAGAATATAAGTTGAAAAAACTAATTAAATGGATATAAACTTCAAATGTTTCTTTTGTCACAGTTGTGATTACTGGGTTACAAGAAACAAAGTTTTACAGAGACATACATTTGTATATCATGGACATAGAAATTGCATGTTATACCTGTTTGATAAAGATAAAAGCAGGTGTAGATGTGCATAAGTTACAGTTATTACTGAATCATCACTTGTTGGCAACCCAACAACCAAGTGTTGGGATTTGACGATTTGGAAGCAAGAACATCGTCCGTTGTGGCTCTTTCTTCACAATGACCCCACATTTAATGCCCCCGTACTGTAACTCCTGTTGAGATGGAGTTGCATGTAGTTATGGCACTGTTGATTGCAAGTTAGTGTAACTGCCATGCACCTTGTTCCCAGTCCGACTCTGTCCATGCCCTAAAACACCGTATGCCAAAAAACTGTTCCGACTTCCCTAATACAAGGAAATGATTAGAAGGGTCCAATCATAAAATTAAAGCAAAACTCAGGAGATAAATGGATGGAAGAAAAGCTGGTTGGGTGATATAAATGGATGGATGTACATTTGAATGGATGATATATGGCCATGTAAATTGGTGGCTGGCTGGATTAATGTTATGGATGGAGGGTTGGATTATTGAATGGATGGACACATTTCTTTGAAGACTGTCAAAAGTAATAGAGCAAGAATATACTGTATAGTGATTGGATAAATGTGAACGCTTATCCTACTGTTCTGTTGTAAAAGTAAGTATAGTAGCAGTAAGCTTTAGCTCACAGAGGAACTCTGCAGTTCCTATACTGTCACATCTCATTTGAGTGTAATTGGCCAAATGAAAACATTTCATTGTGGAAATTTAATGGTATGCTTAAACAGGCACTGCTCTTTCCTGATATGAACAAGTTACCCAATAATACCCCCGTCAATTGGATTAGGATTGGAACCCAACCAACCAAGACTAAGATACATGGAATTGAATCCAACCAGTAACTAATACAGCAGCCAGCAGACACATATTATGGTACACAGACAGCCGTAGCCAAATTTATACTCTTTTAAAGCGGTATGATTTTTTGTGAATTACACTGAGCAGTCTGGCAAGATGCACAGAATCCTAGTCATCCTGATAAATTGACCCTGTAAATACAAAGCATATAAATCCAAATACTTGCCAAGCCTAAACACTTGTGTGTATACAGACGTAAATCACTGTATATATGTAAGACCTCTTGAATCCAAAACCAAACTGCAATAGTCTTGTGCTTTTTTTTTTTTTTTTTTTACTGGGTGTATAGGAAATATCAGTGCTACATTATAGTTTACCTATTTGCATTTGAGCACTGAACATACCTATCAAAGAGAACAGATTTGTTATTCTTCTTGTCTGAGAAAAAAATCTCTACCCAACCAGGACACAAATACTCCATAGTCTATATCATCTGTAGTCAAAAGGTTAAAAAAATGGGGTAATTTAGGAACTTCTAAAAACATCAGACGTGAATGTCTCATTAGGAATAGCTAGAGTGTAGTACCTTAAAAATGACCTTAAAAGATCCTTGAAAATCCCTATGTGCACAATGGTGCTTAGGAACATTACTATTGGCTCTAGAGACCAGTATGTTTAATGCAACTTAAGAAGAAGACAAGCTTTGTTGTGTGAACTAGGTGAACCCGATTTATTTATTTTTTTAAAGGGTGTAAGGAACTTATTTTGTAGTAAAAAGGAAAAAAAATAAGGCCAAATATTTTGTTGAAGACTGAGTTATGAATTAATCTTATCTAAGTTAATGGAATAAATCAATCAAAATATATATCAGAGATAGAGAAATAGTCAAATAGTCATTTTAGATATGATCAAACCTGATTTTTGGAAACGTGACAGCCCTATATGGATGAATAAATATAGGTGGTATTCCAGGACAGTAAACAGGGGTTGCAATGATATTTCTGCCCAGCCTCTAAAATATGATTTCTCAGTCTATAGAGTTTTTATAATATCTTCTCTTCATTTTAGGGAATTGAGGATATTGACTTGAAGAGCTTTGGAGCTATCCCATTATAACTGTGCCACCCCAGATGTTGCCATGGCAGAAACTGAATGTCCATGGAAGGTAGAGTACGTTCTCATTCTACACCCCATTCTCATTCATACAGTTAGGGAGACACCTATTTGACCACACCCCCACATACTTTGTACCTACTTCATCATTATTGACACTCATGTCTGTGCTAATAATAACAATCACAGGGCTAAACTATAAGAGCTTTTAATAATTCATGGTGTGTTGTCTTGTCCAGTCTAGTCTAGTCTGGTCCATGTATCCCAAAACCTTATACTCCACCTTCCAGTCACAGAAAACTCCAAAATAATAATGCCTCATTATGCATTTAATAGTTTTATAGTCAGCTATAATCACTAGATTATGTAGACACTTTATTTTTCTTCCACACTTTTTAATTGAACATCCCCCGCCTCCAAATACTTTCTGTCAAGCTGAGACAGCCACGAGGAGGAGGGAAAGAAATCAGTGAAAGGCATCTTCTCTGACAAAAAAACTTTTTAATGGTGCAATGTCCATATGGAAATGTTGTTTTGACCATCAAATTCAACATAATAACTAATGATGTGTTCTAAAATATAGAGACGTGTTGTATGTGTTTATATTCCAAAAGGAGACACAGAAAGATTTTCAAATAACTTAATATTCCTCGACAGATGTTTCAAGGGACACAACTAAAAAACAATCAATTCAAAGACTAACTGAGCCATTAAAGCTCCCTTGAGCAACAAACTGTGTGTATAGATACAAAAATAATGAATAAATATCTACAGTACTTAATGTATCAGCACTTGAGCCTGAATGTACTGTACATGCATTCACTTTAACCATGAAACAGAAACATTCAGTAGTCTGTTTAGTGCTACATATTTGAAACAGCAACATTTCACCTAAACCTGATTAAATACCTGCCCTAGATGGGAGGCCTTTGTCACCACTCGGTTGGTGACAAAGGCAGGTGGTTTGTATTACTACATGTGAAAACCTTTGGGAGGCAAACTATATGAACAATGCACTTAATGCAAAAAGTGTGACTGAACTGCACAACCTTCTATTTTGGCAAACTACGAATGTGGCCTTGTCATGTCAGCCATTTTAGAAACATACTGGGGGAGAGGGGACCTGAACAGTCAACCACCTCTGGATGTTCACCTTTTCAGAGACAGATAAAGCAATCATCATGTACACGTACATGGAAGACTGGAAACTGTTTACTGGCACATGGTGTAGAATTTGAAAATCTAATCTCTGACATTTGAAATATTAATGTAATCTACATGCAAATGTCTTGGTTTTCTATTATTATTATTAATTAGGAACAATATCCCAATTTGGATAACACACACACTTTATAGGGAATGATAGATCTGACTTTTGCCGTGATGGTACAGGACATTCAACAAATTTACAGAATGTGATGTAATACTACATCTGATTATCAGTGAATATACTTTACTGTTGTCTATGCCGTCTGTACTAAATTAGCTTGTTACCTTGATAATTTACTGTGATTCTGGACAGACAAAGGCCTTGTCTGGTGGTTTGAATTTATCTCAATTCCCAGTACACACAAATACCTTAGAAGAAAGACCTGCACCTATTTTGCAATCAAAGACATTTGAGACCTTAACTTGAAGAAATGTCTTTCTTATTATTGTCCACTAATATAGCTGGTACTTAAAATAAGATCAAAAGAATCACTTTTAGTTTCAATAGTTCAGTTTACTAAAGAGTACCAACATGGAGGGGCATCTGGAGCTAAAAGCAAAAAGCAAGTCATTCATGACCTTCACAGGTGCAGTATCTGTATTGTAGTGAAGGCAAGTGCTGAGATTCAAACACTCAATCATCATTAATACAAGCTAATGGTGTATTTGAACTGTTTAAGGATAGATACATTTTTGTTAACAATATCCATCAGTGTAGGTTGAGACACAGTTGAAGAGAACAAAGAAAGCATTATGCCTAATGGGTCTACAGAAGGCATAAAGGGAGGACCAGTAGTACAGCTTACAGTGTAAAAAAAAAAAAATCTCAGGATTAGAAATATTGGATTGGAATGAGATTTGAAAAGTAGGTTTGCTGACCACGGAGCTAAGAGGCCTTCCACTGATTTTCTGCCTTATAACATTTATGCTTCAGAGAATGAATATTTTCATTTATCCAGGGCTTGGATTTTTGTTTCCAGGCCTTAAATGGTGCAATGTCATCAAGGATAGAAGTACAGATATTACAATGTGTTAGATGCTCATCCACTGACTAAGGGCTCTATTTCACAAGGGAAAGTGTTAAAATCCTTGCTCAAAATATTGGCAGAGGTACAATTAAAAACTCATAACTGTGTACATGAACTGCAAAAACGAGGAGGCAAGTTAAAACATTGTGCGTTTACAATATCACAATGATCAGAAATACATGTGAGATAACAAGATAACTTAAGACCTTAAGATGAAACAATAGTCGGTAGTGTGGCCGTGAAAATGAATGGGAGAAGTTGGCGAGAGAGATAAATTAAAATAATCAATCAGGGATAAAAACTAAATACTAGACTGTTAGAAGTGCTGCAGAAATGAGCAATCAATCTTTTAGAATTAAAAAGCCATCATATCTGGACAGAATTATTGATAGGATTGTGCAAAATCATGCTTCACCAAAATCTTGATTTGTGCTCATGTATAACCATTTCCCAAGAGTGTCAGTGAGCAAAACTCTTTCAAAAGAGAAGTTAAGGTGACCTGGGGGAGACTAGGCTGATCAATTACCGCAGAATGTTTCCCGCTATTGTTCTATTTTCCTTCCTGTTCTCTAGTGAAGTAAGTGCAGACTTCACAGATGATGAGCTGACAAAGTCTGAAATCTATGTGCTGTTGTCCATCAAGCTATTAAGATTGAATGAAAATAAAGTGAAGGACAGCATATTGTGGGTGCAGATCTTTATATTCTATTGAATTTTACTTAATACTATTTCCTGTCTGGCCTGAGAGAACTAAAGCCTTTGTTAACAGCAGAAGGAATCATTACATTTTTTGTTACGCCAGGCATAATAAGCTCTCATTGTTCCACAGCTATCTTAACTTAACTGATACGTATTGTCAGAGATTCAGCCCCATCAATACACAACCACTGATCCATCCCAAATTCAGCTTGAAATGTGAAGTAAATGAATGCAGCTGACAGAAATCTGTGTAAAGGCATTTCATGTTATTGCAGAAAATCAGCGTTTGCGTCTCATATCAAGAACAGACAGAAAAGATATTTGTTTGGCAAAATATCAGCATGGAGATGCAGCTGACTGGTTTGTTACAAAACCACAGAACTATAGTGATCTACTGCCAGTCACAAGGAGTTGACCTGCCCCTCTCCTGCTAACATGTTATCTTCCCCAATCACATGCCTTCTTGAAGGCTTTCACACAGTGAAAGAAATGTTGGCCACCCTTGTGCAACACTGTCTTAAATATTTACATTGCATTTACGCTGTCTACAATTTTATGCCACATAGCAATACATTTACTGACAGTAACAACACAAGGCAAATAAAGCTAGTGCTAGTAGCTTCTATTCAGTCCTTACTCTGCCTGGTTATTGAAGTTGTGCTGTTTTATTTACAGAACATGTGCCCTATTGAAAATAGCAGCATTGAAAATGCCAAAGTTAGAAGGATGACTCAGGAAGTGAGGTGAACAAGTCAGCTGTAAAGCTCAAGTGTAAGGGCGTCACTGCCCATGTTTACTATTCTTTTTGTGGACACTGTCATCACATCAGTTGCATCAGTGCACTACATTCTATGGCCACATGTAAAAAAATGACAACAGATATAGATAACAGAAGTCCCTTCATTTCAGTTGTATGTCCTTGTGGCCTTCTATGACAACTGTGAAATCCTGGTGATCACATCAGAGCATGCAGGCTGAAAATGGTATTCAGAATGAGAAACATTTCTTCTTATTATTGTTAACATTGCTTGTCATTTTCACACAATGTGCACCTTTACGTGATTCATATGTGACCTGAGTGGCTCCTTCATGTAAAGGAGCATTGGTCACACAAAGCCTGAACTATTTTTTGCCCGAGTGGCTTTGACCTGAATTGGCCCTCAGTGTCATACGAACGAGTGAGCAAGTATGTGCCTATAGTGTTGAGTATCTCACAAGGTCTCTTTGCTTCACTTTCAATATCAATATGAATACATACATGAGATTGGTTTGACATTTTAAAGATATTACATCCAACATCTGCAGCATATCAGACCAAAGAAAAGGAAGGTGGCAAATTTTCCTGACTGCATACTGCATTTTCACCTCGCCTTGCATTTTCTCCCTTTTCTCGCTTCCCTGTGTTCTTTTGTCCTCCTCCATCTCCTTATCTCTTCCCTCGACAGCCCAGATAACTGTTAAACACACATACAAAGTAAGACATCAGTGGTCGTGATTGAAGCCCACATACTGGTCGCCTCGCTGCCTGTTCGCGTTTGTTTGAGACCACTGCTTATTAGTGCTTCAGGGGTTTTGATGTCAGCACAGATTCGGATGATTTATCTCCAAATCTCCTGAAAATATGCTTCAGACTCACCTGAGGTGATGCAACATATTTCTACACACAGAGAAGCATAACCACGTGCACAGATATGCATGCACGTGGACGACCCACCCACGCTCTGAACCCTCTAAAGCACATATAGCTACACTAACAGCTACCAAAGATTTATTTAAATGAACTTACTGTAAAAAGCTTCTGTTCTACTGGAGAGGTCAAAAATACTGGCAGATGAAAACATGCAATCTATGTGGAGCGATGAGGAGACTGTAACTTTCTTCAAAATAAATACATGGAGCAAACATGAATGCAATATTTCCATTACTGATGCAACTTTCCCTCTGCATCAGTGCTGAATGGAAAAACACATTAACATGCATTTTCTTTGTCCGATTTGCAGAAAGTTCCAATAAAATGCATGCTAATTTGTGAATGAAAACTTGACTACTGGCAGTTACTCATCTCTGATGGACTCTTGTAACACAACAACAGTTGCTTCAATGCAGACAGTGGTTTAAGTCCTTTTTCCTGCAATCAACAACAATCAATGTTGGTTCCTTTTAACCATGATAGTGATCTCCCTCTAGTCATACTTAATCAAATTTAGTCATTACATCTAAAACATGTCTCTGCTGTATAACAAAATGCTCACATAGTAAATACAGCTCCAAAAGTTTGGGCAAACAAACAATTTAGTCATTTTCATATAACAAAATGATGACGTCTTTTTACACAAAGATGTCATTCCTATATTCCAGTTTCTGGCCTGTGTTATGAAGAAAACTTGTAAAACTCAGGAATGGGGAGTAGAAAAACATCAATCAGTATCACTCTGTGGGTGTATTTACTGCTCCATCACTCCCATTAAGTATTTTGTAGCATTTTCTGTTCTCCACAACACAAATTACTTACTTTTTTCCCAAATTACGAAAGAAGAACAGAGAGGATAAGAAAAGAAACTGAAGATAAGATGAAAGGACTGCAAATGTCGGGCACTAGGAGACTTACTTTGATACACATATGTCGTCCACTTCAAAAACAAAGGTATTCAGGAAACAATACTGCAACTTGCGTTGTGCTTGTGCGTTTCATCTTTAATAATTTTGGTTGATGGCAGCTGTGATTTTCACTTTATGCATGTCTCAGTTTTAATCCCAACTACTGTTCTGTTTTCTACTTTATACTCGGTAATGTTCTCGTGGTTTTGGTCTGTCACTAGTTAATGAATATAAAAGAAAACACTCTTTAGCTGACGACTGAAATAAATGACTTCCTTTGTGGCCCTTATGTGGAAGCAACCTAGACATAGAGGGACATCAATATGTAATTAGTCGCCCGACAGTTAGATTCGATTTAATGCGGAAGGCAGTACTAAGTGCCAAGGGCATCCAAGACTGTCTGTGTGGAAAATCATTTTCTGCAAAACAATATTTGCAGCTGATGTTTAGCATTAACTCACCATTTACTCCACTAGACCTGCTTCAGTGGGCTCAGATGTTTTTAATGTGTACAATGTGTCAAAAGCTTTTACAGCAGTGTAGTGTATTTGTTTCTTTAGGGAGGTGAGAATTACACTGTGCTATTTGAACTCACAAAATTACTGCACTAAGCAATACAAATAATGCAGTTTATAATGAATACAAGTCTGTGTCAGTTAAAGCAGGGAGCGGTCCTGGAATGTGATGTATTTTGCTCTGTTTGCAGATAGCAATTTGAAATGTTGAGCTATCAAAAGAAACATTTATATGTCATGTTGTTGCAGTTATCTGTGGTATTAATTGATTGCCTAATTGAGGCCATGAGACAAAACTGACATATTATCAACTTTTAAAGTCTGGTCTCTTTTACAAAGGAAATATCTGGCTCTTTAACTGCTAAATGTTCTGACTCGCTTTCTAACTTTTTCTTTGTCAGACATCTTGGCAGCATACAGTGGGTGTATCAGAACCTTTCTGCTGATTAAAAAGAGGAAAAGGTTGACAAGAGTAAACCAAAATAATGTGCTGAAAGACACTAATACACTTAATAAAGTTGAGAACAGCTTTAAAAACACAATTGCACACGTTAGAGAGAGAGAACATTGTGCATACTATACTGTATATTCTTCAACTGAAGTGGAAACAAAGTATTCCTTACTTACTGATTTTATTCCACTGAGCATAAACTATAAAACTAATTAAAATATACTCTTGTGTCTTGACTTTTTGGATGGACCCACGCTCCAATTAGAAAGCGGCCCAGCCTCTCATTGTGAATAAAACCCATCAGTAAAGGTTAACAAGCAAAAGCCAGAGCCAGAAATGTACAGTACACCCTGCAGACAGCCCTTTAAAAAGTTTCACACACATTGTTGAGCAAGTTTGACATCATTTACATTGACCGTCTGGAAAAGTGACAGGAAATACATTCCTACAAGAGAACTAACAAATAAAGGAACAATACAGAAAATCACAAGAGCAGATGTTTTTATCTTTTGGAAGATAAACGACAGCTATCACTGTCAGCACAGATGTGGAAGTGTCTGCCTTTGCATCTGACAATCAAAATACATTAGATATGCAAGAGAATCAGATGATGAGGCTTATGTTAATGACTTTATCGAATGCTCCCACCTGACTGACAGATGACTGACTGATTGGCAGTGGCAAAAGGACACAGTTGGTGATGCACAGGAAGACGCCAAGATGTCTTGATAATATCTAACCTGAGGGCATGGAGGGAACAGAGAGAAGAAACCTGTAAAAGTTTTCATGGTAAAAATGGTTCAAAATATAATGGTCATGGAAAGTGAGGGAGAGACCTGTAGCCAGAATGGATGCTTATGTGAAGTGCTGTCACAAAGCTAGCACTGCGATTAATGTTGACACACAGATGGCCTACAACAGTCAGTTAGCAGCAGCCAGTTTAAGGTAGCCAATCAGCCATCTGCCAATTAACAGGCTGTCAGGTTTTAGGCACACAGTTAACATTTAACAATCAACATGCAGGGAAGTAGGAGTACAGCAGATACAGAAGCATATGGCTAAAAAGCACAGAATAGCACATTCAATTTCCCATAGCTATAGTTCCAAGTACATACAGTAAGTATACCACCTAATTTTAAGTAAATGTGAGAGTCACAGTTTCAAAACAGTCAGTTTATTTTTTAGATATGACTCATCTCTTACAGAAATACAACCCTGAATCCAAAAATGTTGGGATGCTAAACCATAAATAAAAAAGAGAATTATGATTTGCAAATCATTTTCAACCTGCAGTACCAGTCAGAAGTTTGGACACACCATCTTGCAGCAGGATTCAGTCCATATGTACCATAACACTGAAGATGTCAAAACTATGAAATAACACATGTAAAATGATGGTGGTAAACAAAGACAAAACATATGGCATCAAATTCAGAATATATGTGAGTATATATTTACAATAAATAATCAATTTTGGAGTTTAAAAATGTATTATTTTGTCTTTGTGCTGCTAGGTTAGAATAACAGGATTTGCAGACTGCAGTTTGGATACTGCATTTCACACAGTATCCCAACTTTTGGGGAACTTGGGTTTAACATATTTACATCACATTTAAATTCATGATAGTGTTTTAAATATGCTGTTTTCTTTCTTATCCCCTGCGTGCACATACATCCTTGAATCCTTCTTTCGCCTCTATTCTTGTGGTTTGATGTGTCTAGACACCTTTATTTATAGAGTAGCAAGATGCAAAATACTCTCTTATAAATATAATGTAAATGATTGTGAAATTAGTTCTAATGACACCCTCCTCCGCCTGCAGTAGAAAGTGGACTGAAGTGACACAGTGAGAGAGTCTCAGTCCTCCTTAGTCAAACATTGTCTAATCTTTTTTTCCTCTTTTTATTTGGACTCAATCTTCAGATTTTAATCTTGAAGATTTGAATGTCACCTCCGGTGTGTTTGTAGTAATGAATGTGTCAAGTTTTGCACTGTGTGCAGGAACAGGGTGACATTTAGGAATCACATCACGCAGGTTCGGAAGGCTATTAAAAGGGCTTTAAAATGTACTCAGCACAGTCTGCATAAACGAAGAAACCAAGTCATGTCATCAAGGATGACAACACTAATGGTTTTTACCAAAGGTGAGATTGTTTTCTGATTCTTCCTATGAAGTATGTTTTTCTGTCTATGGGTGTAAAATGTTAGTGACGATGTTATTAGAATGCTTTGTGAGCCGAAGGTGTTGAAAGAGCATAGAGGAAGAAAAGGTAAACATGTTCTAAGAATAGACGAATATGGTTTCAATAAAACCTAAATTGAATAATAAGAAAAGAACACTACAGGTGTTTAATTAATATGTAATGTATATATTTCCAAGCATATGTAACCCAAAAATGTGTAAAAATACATATGTGTGAGATTTCTTGTTTACTTGACCTTATCCTGGAACCAACAACAGGAGAAGTGATACAAGATGCTGTGGACAGGATCTGTACAGACAATGCACAACTTTGTTTCTACTGTTCAGCTGTGGAATTGTGGAATTTAGACTTAAATACTATCTATAGGTGACCTTTGAAGTGCTGCAATAAGACTTTTCTTTGTGCATGTAAAGAGCTAATTAGAAACCGAGGTACACATACAGGATACACGCTCAAGAAATCAGCTTGAGTGTCAGGCCGACTCAAAATAGGTCTCAGACGCAGACGTGTCAGTGAGCTTATTTATTGAAATAACAAAAACCCTCTCGACAGAGTGATGCTACGGCAGGCTATGAAATACAGGCCTAAACTAAGGAAAACAAAAATCACGCCAAAGGAGGAAAAAAAACTCTAAACTGCTTTATAAAAAAATTATCAAAATCACTCACAATGAGGAAAATCAACAGGCTGCAAAACATTAACTGAAAGCGCTCCAAGGGAGGCTGAAAAACACAACAAAACTAAGCACTAAGAAACAAAAGGCTAGACTAAGAAATTTACAAAAAAAAAAATCACTCGATCGAGACAAAAAACAAAAAACACTTGAGCAAAAATGCTATGGCTATGGCAAGGCAAGGAAAAGGCTTAGGCGAACGATGCGAGGATGAAACACTTTGGCACAGGACAAAGGGAGACGCAGACAAGATATACACAGGCTAATGGGAAACATGAGGAAGGGCAAGTGACCTGAAACGAGAGGGCAGGTAAATATTAAAATAAAACAGGAAATGACGAGACCCAACTTGACCTTACCGCGGTGTGACATTGAGAAACTGGTCTGTAATCCCCTACCCTCTTTCTAAACCATGTTTTTGGTATAAATGAAAATTACAACCATCAAATCATTATATAAAACTGTCAGTAACCCGGTTACTTGAGGGTCTGTTAATCCACTGAATGAAACATGGAAGGTGTGTATTAATTATTACTTAATCAAGATAGAAACACAGCCATCTTTTAAGCCTACAGAGTGTGGACTGAAGTATCATCTTTTATTGTACACTAACAAACATAAATCCCACAAAAGCTTTAACTCAACAAACTGACATGGAACGCATGTCATTTACTGTAAATAGACAAATGTGATCAATCCTCAAAACCTCAGTATAACTGTGACCACATGCCAAAACTATCAGAACAGATTGGTGTTAGCATGTGTTGGCACTTAATTCAACAATATGATTCATTTGCATCACAATGTGTCAGTGGTTGATTATGGATACATGTTTGTTTAAGGGCTTTTATCATTTTCATTTTGCTGGTCCATTTTCAATTTTTCAGTAGCAACCTTATCACCGATCACACATAGATGCCATTTTTTTCCACCATTTTTGCAGAAACTTGTCATATAAACTTGTAATCATTGACTGGACATGGATGTTTGTGTTTGGTCAGTGGAAACACAGTCAGTGACACAGAGAGAAATGAGCAAAAGGGAATGAAATATCAAGATGAAAAGAAAGCCGTTACCATAGCAACTGAATGGGAGAGAAGGTATGTTAGATGGGATGCATTAGCTGTGGCGTTTAAAAGTGTTGATGCATGTACACAGTTTAACCACAGAATAATGTTATCAGTACCATGGTCCTTTCATCTATGTCTTTCTGTTACAGTGTGTTGCTGTTTGCGCATCTTTCAAGTCGAAGACCAGTTAACTGGAGCGGTTATGCCTCTTGAGTTTTGAGTTTGATCCAGCAGTAGTCAGCTGTTTTGATGTAAATATGAAGAATAGAAATATGCAAGATATGATAAAATACATTTTTCCATCAATGCTGGTTCTCTAGGTTTATCTTACAGTGTGTATGGTAATTGTAACAGTGAATGTCTATATATGTCATCCCTCTGACTGGCTACCTGTCCTTGAACATAGACTCCATTGCGCTGAACAGTAAACATTTTGAAGGAAGAAAAAATGATGTCCTGTTACCAATACAAGTCATTGCAGCTGGGTTTACATCAGCCCTTGTAACTTCACATTTTCCTTTCACAAAGGACAGTGTATACTAGGAAAAAAAACAATCGGCATCCTCCGGTGTTGGGAAAAGAAGCCAATGTGGAAATCCTAAAACCTGTAATTCCTTAAGCGGCCGCTTGAGACAGGCAGTATAAAGTCAGACTCTATAAGCGGTCATATCAAAATGTATGTCATTCGGCCTGCCTCACATCTGCCGATAGTCCATGCCTTTCCGATATTTAGATCAACTGGGAGGCGAAGAAGAAGCAGTACAGTACATCCGACATGGCGGCGGCCAATGTCGCATATTTTCAACTTCAAAAC